>NW_027649792.1:0-110000 GCF_965287045.1 Carcharhinus amblyrhynchos
TAATGTTTATTTATCAGTATCACAAGTAGGCTTACATTAACACTGCAATGAAGCTAGTGTACAAATACTGTTGTTGCCACACTCTGGTGTCTGCTCAGGTAGAATTTAACACCTAATCCATCTAACTAGCAAAATTTTGGACAGTGGGAGAAACAGGACCAGCTGTAGGAAATCTATGCAGACATGGGGAGAATGTGCAGACTCCGTACAGTCATTGACCTGAGTCAGGAACTGAACTGGGGTTCATGGCACTGTGAGACAACAGGGCTAACCACTGTGTCACCGTGGCACCACCCCCCCATTTTGTCATGGGGTCGCATTTCCCAATTGGTGTCATTCTTGTAATTCCAGAAACTCTTGGTGATTCAGTTCAGTTTTATTAATTAAATAACTAGCATAAATATCTAAAACGACAGATGGTCAAAACATCAGATGTAAAGGTCTAAAATATAAGATGATTAGAGGTTTAGATAGGGTGGACAGTGATAGCCTTTTTCCTCGGATGGAGAAAGCTAGCACGAGGGAGCATAGCTTTAAATTAAGGGGTGGTAGTTATAGGACGGATGTCAGGGGTAGGTTCTTTACCCAGAGGGTGGTGAGGGATTGAAATGCCCTGCCTGCTGCAGTTGTAAATGCGCCTAGTTTGGGGGCGTTTAAGAGTTCCGTGGATAGGTTTATGGATGGTAAGGGTTTGGTTTAGGTTACAGGGTCATTGTTTTTTAACTGGTCGGCGCAACATAGTGGGCCGAAGGGCCTGTTCTGCGCTGTAATGTTCTATGTTCTATGTTCTAAAATAAATACGTCAGCTCATTCTCCATCTGCTGTCTGAAGCATGAAAAAGGGAGCATTCTGAAACTCTTAGTGTTTCAGCTCTCCCCTTGGGTTAATGAAAGGAAAAATTGGAATCAAGAGAGACTTCAAGACATCCTGCAGTTGCTTTCTGAACTGAGTTTGTGTCACAGCATAAATTGCAGTGTTTGTGCAGCAGCTCAGGAGCTGCAGCATGAAGCCCAATTCCCAGAACAAAACGATCTACCCATATGGACTCATAACCCAAACCATACATCCTGATCCATATAGAATAAAACATTGACAGTGACCATAACAGGATGAAATTGCTGGTGATAACAAATAGTAAAATGATTGATTTCCTTCGACTCTCCATCTCTGGGTCATTGGAACTCTCCCCACTGCTGTGAGCACGGAGTCTCCTGCGGGCTCTGCTGCTCACTAAAATCTGTCTGACCGTGGCAACATTGAGCAGCAGAATCAGAACAAATGGGACACAAGGTGTTAGCACTTGGTGGAGGAACTCAATGGTTATCCAAACCGAAGATAACTGGACTTCCTGAGCGGCATCACAAAACCAGGGGTCATTCCACAGCCAATACCCACCATTTAGCATAAAATACCAGAAAATGTTCTTTAAACAGCTCAGCACTGTCACTGTTCCCAAAGCCACAGCTGCCGTTTTCTCACTGCAATATTTAATTTTCAGCTTGGGGCAGCAAATGGCCACAAATCGATCAAAAGGTGAAAGTGACGGTGAACCAGACAGAACAGTCAGTGGCTGCGTAAAGCAGGACGGCGTGGATGTTACAAATGGGGATGGCCCACAGGAATTCAAACTGATCTCGATAAACAATTGGAATGTGTCTCAAGATCAGGTCAAAGATAATGACCAGTAGATCCCCCACCGACATGGCCGCCAGGTAACGGGTGACACACTTGGACAGACCACAATTTCTGCTCTTCAGGGTCACAATTGTGATTACATTGACTGTCAGGAAGGGTAATAAACAATCAATTTATATATCAAGCTGGGGAACACATTACTAGTTTGAATTTAGTTTTACTGATATTTTCCAAATGTACTGCATCCTGCGAATATACCGAGAATCAATGAAACTGAAATGCCAGCTGGGAAGGTACGTAATGCAGTTCAAAAATGAAAAAAATGGAGAACAAAAGCTGGGTTGAGGAGTAAGGGAAATTGGAGTTTATGATTTGATTTATTATTGTGACATGTATTAGTAGAAAATGAAACGTATTGTTCATGTATGCTATTGTTGTGAAGTTAGTGTTTGGAGACTTGTAAAGCGTTTGTAAAAATGTTAAGAGTTGTCAAGTTGTCTATTTAAAAGGTGTTTTTTTCACACTTAGAGTTCAAAAAGAGATGCATGTGTAAAACAGAGAGCCACCAAAGTGAAAGAACGTTTCAGAGACAAAAACAACAGGGCTGCTTTGGTAACAGCCTTTAAGCATTTGAATCATAACATGTTATTGAATTTCAACCAATTAATTTAAAATAGGATTTGAATAGCAGCAGCCTATCGGGTTTAAATTTGATACTTTGATAACCTGTAAAGCAACTCTACTGTGGCGGGTTTTGGGATGTCATTTGTGGTATAAATCCAACTCCCAGCTGCAGATTATTTTATATAATCGTAAATGATCATGGAAGGCAAGGTTGATCATAAACTTGGCAAAAACTGGCTTTTGTGAAGGCGGAAGCGACCATTTCAAGGCACAGCATCAGATACGGGCGGATGACACTGAGAAATGTGAAGGTGAAGGCCATCAAGGAATTTCCAAGACCATCATCGAAGGAAGAAGTGGAAGAAGGCATTTTTGGGATTCAAAGAATTCGACAGAAAAATCATGCCAACTTTAGTAGGTTTTTGGCACCGTTGATGGACTTGGCAAAAAGGAACATGAAATTTTGGTGGTCAGAGCCATGTGGGGAGGCTGTTGAAAATTTGAAAGCAGTGTTAACCACCAAATCTGTTTTCGCCACACTGAACTTTTTGCAAACCTTTAAAGCTGCCATCGCCTCCAGTGGTGTAGGTGTTGGAGCTGTGTTGTTGCAGGAGGATGAATGTGAAATTGAATGGACGATTGGTTGACTTTCAAAAAAAATCCCAACAACCGGCAGTCAAAATATTCCACAATTGGAAAGGAATTATTGATTTTAGTAATGTACTTACAACTCTTTATTATTTACCTTACAAACAATGCACCAGGTTCAATCCCAATCCTTTGACAATTCTTTAAAAATTCAAGGACAAAAATACCAGCCTTATGGTGCCTTATGTTATAAGCTTTTAATTCATAGATTTTACATGTTGCGGGTCATGAAAATGTTATTGTGAATGCTTTGCCATGAGTTTAAAGGAGGGGAAGAAATGAAGACATCTTTTCATGATGATGGTTCATTCTTTTTCTTAAGGTTGTGAAGCGAATTTTTGTAAAATTATTTTAAAAAGTAAACATGCTAAAAGTTGTAAAATTGGCTGTGTAAAAGATGGTTTTGATTCTTCTGCCCTTAGTGTTAAAAAATAGATTGTTAATGGTTTAGTTAACCTGTTGACTGTTAGTTAGTTAAATAAAGAGTTACTTTTGTTTTAGAGAGAGCCTCAGATAGTTATTTTGGTTTGATCACTAAAAGCTGTTAAGGTACAGATAATTCCCCTTCCCATACACTTTTTAGCAGATTATGAAGAGGCGTACTTCTCCTTGAGAGGTTGAGTGTTCGTTCTAAATAAGATCAATCTGCCCTTCGTAACACTATACAGACAAAACATACCATACATAGAGGGACCAGGACAGATTGTTGGTGATTTGCACGCCAAGAAACTTGAAGCCCTCGACTATTCTCACTTCGTCCCGATTGATGCAAACAGGGACATGTCCTCCACTATGCATGCTGAATCTGTGAGTACCTCCTTCATTTCACTGACATTGAAGGAGAGATTATTGTCAACACACCAATTCATTGGGTTCTCTATCAGAGGCGTGGGCGAAATGGAACAGGGAGAGCGGGTGAATCAGGGAAACTGGGGTGACAGGAAGAATGCACAGATGATTGGTTTATCACAGGCAGGGGAGTAATGTGAGGTATTTCCTGCTCTATTGCTGTTAATCTTTTGAGAAGAAAGAAAATGGGGTTCTGATTGAAACATTGAACTTCCTGAGGGACATGGTCAGGGTGGGCAAGGAGAGGATGTTTCTTCTTCTGGGAGAATCAAGAACCCGGGGTCACTGTTTAAGAATAAGTTGTCACACATTTAACAAACAGATAAAGAGAACATTTGTTTCTATTGGAGGGTGGTGATTCTCTGGAGCTCTCTTCCTCAAAAGGTGGTTTCATGGAGCTCCAAATGCCCACATTTGGCCCAGTTCCCTCCATACCCATCTTACCGATGTAACTGTCTAAACGTGTTTCAAAAGACAAAGTGTATCCACCCCTACTACTGCCTCTGGCAGCTCGTTTCAGTCACTCATCACCCTCGGAATTAAACAATTACTTCTCTGGACCCATTTGCATCTCTCCCCCTCACCTTAACTCAATGTCCTCTTGTGTCAGATCACCCATAAGCCTCCTATGCTCCAGGGAAAAAAAGCCCCAGTCTATCCAGCCTCTTTTTATAACTCCTAATAAATGCGTTATGCACTCTTGTATTTAATGCTACCCTTTCTGAGTATAGAAACACAGAGGGACCTAGGTGTGCAAGCCACAAATACCTGAAGGTGGCAGCACAGGTGGAGAAGGTGGTGAAGAAGGCATATGGCATGCTTGCCTTTATAGGACGGGGTATAGAGTATAAAAGCTGGAGTCTGATGTTGCAGCTGTATAGAACGCTGGTTAGGCCACATTTGGAGGACTGCATCCAATTCTGGTCACCGCACTACCAAAAGGACGTGGAGGCTTTAGAGACAGTGCAGAGAAGGTTTACCAGGATGTTGCCTGGTATGGAGGGTCTTAACTATGAGGAGAGACTGGGTAGGCTGGGGTTGTTCTCCCTGGAAAGACACAGAATGAGGGGAGACCTAATAGAGGTGTACAAATTTATGAAGGGTATAGATAGGGTGAACAGTGGGAAGCTTTTTCCCAGGTCGGAGGTGACGATCACGAGGGGGTCACAGGCTGAAGGTGAGAGGGGCGAGGTATAACTCCGATATCACAGAGACGTTTTTTACGCAGAGGGTGGTGGGGGCCCGGAATGCGGTGCCAGGAGGGTGGTGGAGGCAGACACGCTGGCATCATTGAAGAATTAGCTGGATAGTCACGTGAGCAGCCTGGGAATGGAAGGATACAAACGAATGGTCTAGTTGGACCAATGAGCGGCACAGGCTTGGAGGGCCGAAGGACCTGTTTCCTGTGCTGCACTGTTCTTTGTTCTTCTTTCTATAATATGGTGACCAGAACTGTACAAAGTATTCCAAGTCTGGCCTCACTGATATCTTGTGCAAGTTCAACAAGACATCCCAATTCCTGTATTCAATGTTCTGACCAAAGAAACCAAGCGTGCTGAATATCTTCTTCACCATTCTGTCCAACTGTGACTCCACTTTCAAGAAGCTATGAACCGTACACCTAGCTCTAGTTGCTCTATAACTATCCCCAATGCCCAACCATTAACTGTCCCGATTCCATCTTACATTGATCCAAATTAAACTCCACCTGCAGTTCATTGGCCTCCTGGGCCAATTTATCACGATTCCATTGCAATTCTAGGTAACCATCTTCACCGTGCACTGTGCCACCATTCTTGATCTCATCTGCAAACTTCCTAACCATGCCTCTTAAAATCTCATCCAAATTATTCATACAAGTAACAGTGGTCCCAGCGCTAATCCCTGAGGCACATCGCTCGTCACAGGCCATCAGTCTGAAAAGCCACTTCTACAACAAAGAACAAAGTAAATTATAGCACAGGTGCAGGCCCTTCGGCCCTCCAAGCCTGCACCGACCATGCTACCTGACTTAACTAAAACCCCCACCCTTCCAGGAACCATATCCCTCTACTCCCATTCCATTCATGTATTTGTCAAGATGCCCCTTAAAAGTCTCTATTGTATCTGCTTCCACGACCTCTCCCAGCAGAGAGTGACAGGCATCCACCACCTTCCGTGTAAAAAATCAGCCTTGTACATCTTCTTTAAACCTTGCCCCTCGCACCTTAAACATGTGCCCCCTAGTAATTGACTCTTCTACCCTGGGCAAAGGCTTCTGACTATCCATTCAGTCCATGCCTCTCAATCTTGCAGACTTCTATCAGGTCACCCCTCAACTTCCATCGCTCCAGTGAGAACAAACAAGTTTCTCCAACCTCTCCTCATAGCTGATGCCCTCAATACCAGGCAGCATCCGGGTAAATCTTTCCTGTACCCTCTCCAAAGCCTCCACATCCTTCTGATAGTGTGGCGACCAGCATTGAACACTATCTTCCAAGTGCGGCCTTACTGAGGTTCGATAAAGCTGCAACGTGACTTGCCAATTTTTAAACTCAATACCCCGGCTGATGAAAGCAAGCATGCCGAATGCCTTCTTGACTACCTTCTCTACCTCCAGTGACCTGTGTATCCAAGTCCCTTTGCCTATCAATACTCTTAAGGGTTCTGCCATTTACTGTATAGAACTGTATACAACCACTCTCTCTTTTCTGTCATCAAGACAATTTTGCATCCAACTGGCTACCTCACCCTTGATTCCATGAGGTTTAACCTTATTCAATGACCTACCTTTTGGTATCTTGTCAAAGGCGTTGCAAAGATCCAATGTCAACTGCAGTATCCTCATCAATTTTCTTGGTTACACCTTCAAAATGGTGGGAACAGAGTCTCTGAATATTTTGAAGGATGGGGTTGAAAGATTCCCAGGGGTTTGCAGAAATGTGGTGTTGACGTTACAATCAGATCAGTCATGAATCTTTTCAATAGCAGAGAGGCACAAGGTGCTAAATGGCCAATCCCTGCTTGTAATATGAATGTGTGTACACAGTACAAGAGATCTTCAAGTTTCCAGGTGTCCAGATCACCAACAGCATTTCCTGGTCCCTCCACACCTACACTCTTGTTCAGAAAGCTCAAAAATTCCATGCTTTCTCAGGAAGTTAATGAAATGGGGCACGTACGACTCTCACCTACTTTTGCAGCATAGAAAGCATCCTTTCTGATGGTATCACAGCTCGGCATGGCCCTAAATACAAGTAAATACAAAATTGATGAATGTAGCCGAGTCCATCACACAAACTAGCTTTCTGTCTATTGACTCTACTACACTTCCTGCTGCCTCAGAAAAGCAGCCAGCGTAATCAAGGATCTCATGCACCCCGGACAGACACTCTTGCACTTTTTTTCCATCAAGGAAATAAAACAAAATTCTGGGGTCACATACCAATCGACTCAAGAGCCTACCATGTATTAAGGTGATCTTTGTCCAAACACTACATTCTGCACTCCCTTTATAAAAGCAATTTACAGTGATGCTGGAATCTGAAACCAATCAGCTTTGACAAAGGATCATCTGAACTCAAAACGTCAGCACTTTTCTCTCCGTACAGACACTTCTCAATTCCGCATTCCACACTTTACTTATCCGTGAACGATAAGCTGTGTCTGTCTGGTGCAAGAAACAATACCTTTCACCGTATACTAATACATGTGACGGCAATCGATCTATTCGAAAGAAAGTTGTGGTAAACATCAGTAAAAGTCTACTTTGATCCCACATGGAATACTGTGTCCAATACTGAGCTGCACACTTTGAGAAGGATGGAGAGACTTTTGGGAGGGTACAAAAGAGTTTTCCTAGAATTGTTCAAGGAGAACGGATTATACAGTGACCTGGTTAGACTAGAGAATCTGGTTTCGTTCTCCATAGAGCAGAGAAGGATATAAGGAGGTTTGATATAGGTCTCAGACATTTTAAAGGGTTTAAATAAATTAAATAGTGACATGGGGGTGGGGGGGTGGATTTTCCCGTCCCGTCCATCACGGGAATCGTAAGTGGACTGGACACAGACCATGCAAAGGTCCGTTGATCTCAGTTGGGATTTTCCAGTGTTGGGGTAAGCCGGAAAAACACACCCAGAATATTTCCACTATCAGATGGGTCGAGAACCATTAGAGACGGATTGGTTAAGAAAAGCCTTCAATTCTGGTCGCCACTTTACAGGAAGGATATGGGGGCTGTCGAGAGGTGCAGGAGAGGTTTACCAGGATGCTGTGTGGATTAGAGGGTCTGAGCTATAAGGAGAGGCTGGACAAACTAGGGTTGATTTCTCTGGCGTGGTGGAGGCTGAGGGGAGGCCTGATAGAAGTCTATCAACTGATGAGAGGCATAGATAGGGTTGACTGTTAGAATTGTTTTCCCAGGGTTGAACTGTCTATACAGAACCCCTACAGTGCAGAAAGAGGCTCGTCAGCCAATCAAGTCTGCACCGAGAACAGTGGAGGGTGTAATCAGTGTGGACCAGCCTCAGGTACAGGAATGGACTAAATCGACAGGGAGCAGAGATTAAGTGTGAAACTGAATTCAATGGACTCCATGCTCCCAAAACTGAAATAAGAAGGAGAGTAATAGATGACAAATAGAATAAGTGGACGCAGAGACTTACCAGGGACACCAACAATAGCCAGGATTGGATAGTAAACCCCCTGAATTACCCAGAGAACAAATTGGATGCGAACTGTTAATGGTAACCAAACAATCCAATCTTCAGAAAGAAGGAACAGGCCCTCAGCAAAATTCCTGTCCAGTGTTGGAACATTCCAATCTGTTGTTCCCAAACTCTGATCCGTTATTGGAACTTTACAGTCTATTGTTCCCAGATTCTGATACATTATTGGAACATCCCGGTCTATTGTTCTCAGATTCTGATCCATTATTGGAACATTGCAGTTGATTGTTCCCAGATTCTCATCCATTGTTGGAACTTCCCAATCCATTGCTCCCAGATTCTGATCTCTCCTCTCCCTCCGCCTGCCTCTCCACAGCCGCCGATCTCTGTTTGTGTCGGAGTTGTCGCTCTCGCTGTCTCAACAAGACAGCACATTGAACGGAATCCCTTATTAATAAAAGAGGAAAAACTCCCCAGTGACGCTGAACAGACCCACAGAGGCTCACATTAATTACAGTCACTAAACAAACAGCATCAGTTAACCCCGTTCAAACCAACACCTTTCATATCACAATGGAATAGAACATGTACCCACTCTGGATAATGGTGGAGGTTCATTGGGAACAGGAACTGGTGGAGGCACTGGTCATAAACTTTTAATCTTCCCACTTCTTTCAACAATAATTTTACGGGATGTGGGTATCGGTGGCTCATCCCAGCATTTATTGTGGATCCATAGCTGCCCTTAAGAAGAGAGTGATGAGCTCCCCTTTTGAACCACCGCTGCTGTTCAGTGTAAGTGCAACCACAGCACTGTTAAGGAAGGAGTCCTGGGATTTGGAACCAGTGACAGAGAAGGAACAGCCGATATATTTCCAAGTCAAGGTGGCGCGTGACTTGCCAACAGTGGTAATGTGGCCCATTTAAGGGTCATCTTCTAGAGGCCACGTGGTCAGGCCTGGCCCAATGGAGTGTCAAAGTAGAAAGCCGAGCCAATAGAATGCGAGGGCAAATATGGTGAGCCGGGTGAGGATTGGCAGTTGGAGCCAGGAAGGAGTAGTGTACCGTACAGTAGTGTAAGTTCAGTAGTGTACAGTTCAGTAGTATACAGTTCAGTAGCGTACAGTTGCAGAGCTACTCTGTCTAACCATTTGATTAGTAGTTAGTTGTTTATTGACAATAAAGCCTTTTTGTTCTGAGTCAGCCTTGATTTATTACCCTGGCAATAATGAAAAAAAACCTTCCAAGACATTGGGAATCGTGGTACACGGTTAGGGGGGAAGAGATTGGAACATCGAAAATAAGAAGCAGCAAGGTAAAGGTGCATGTTTGCTCAGGAAATTGGAAAACTTGGGACACTAAGGGCCCAAGGCGAATGGGATGCTGGCCTTCATCGCGAGGGGGATTGAATAAAAAAGTAGGGAGGTCTTGCTGCGGCTGTAGGGCATTGGTGAGGCCGCAGCTGGAGTACTCTGTGCTGTTTTGGGCACCGTACTTACGCAAGGATATTTTGGCCTTGGAGGGAGTGCAGAGGAGGTTTACTAGGCTGATCCCGGAGTTGAGGGGGTTGAGCTATGAGGAGAGGCTGAATAAATTAGGCTTGTACTCGTTAGAATTTAGAAGAATGAGGGGAGATCTCATTGAGACGTATAAGATGATGAATGGGATGGATAGGATAGAGGTGGAGAGACTCTTCCCGCTCAGAAAGGATAGCAGGACTCGGGGGCACAGCCTCAAGATAAAGGGGGGGCGGTTTAGAACGGAGTTGAGGGGGAACTTCTTCACTCAAAGGGTGGTGAATCTGTGGAATTCTCTGCCCGTTGAAGTGGTGGAGGCTGCCTCGCTAAATATTTTTAAGACGCGGGTTGATGGGTTTTTGATAAGAGAGGGGATTAAGGGTTATGGGGAGAGGGCGGGAATGTGGAACTGAGTCACGACAGATCAGCCATGATCTTATTGAATGGCGGGGCAGGCTCGAGGGGCTAGTTGGCCTACTCCTGCTCCTATTTCTTATGTTCTTATGTTCAATTTTGCATGGCTAATCCACATAACCTGCACATCTTTGGAATGTGGGAAGAAACTGGAGCATCCAAAGGAAACCCATGAAGACATAAGGAGGATGTGCAGACTCCACAGACATGCAACCAAGGCCAGAATCAAACCCAGGCCCATGGCACTGTGAGGCAGCAGCACCGACCACTGTGCCACAGTGCTACCCACTTGTAGTGAATGCAGTAATAACTGAAGAAAAGTGGATGGTTATTCCTCTCACAGTTTGCAGACTTAGTTTAATCTGAGGTTTATCATAGCAGATAAGCGTAGCAGAAAAGAGAAAAGAGAGGCGTATGTTAGGTCCAAACAACTGGGAACGGAGAGAGCATTGGAGGAATACAGAGAGAGTAGGAGGGAACTCAAACGGGGAGTTAGACGGGTGAAAAGGGTGCATGAAATGGTCTTGGCAGACAGGATTAAGGAAAATCCAAAGGCATTTTACTCCTATGTTAGGAACAAAAGGGTGGTTAGAGGAAAAATCGGTCCTCTTAGGGGCAGAGTCGCAAAAACCCAGTTTGCAGGTGCAGCAGGTGATCAAGAAGGCGAATGGGATGCTGGCCTTTATAGCGAGGGGGATTGAATATAAAAGCAGGGAGGTCTTGCTGCAACTGTACAGGGCACTGGTGAGGCCGCAGCTGGAGTACTGTGGGCAGTTTTGGTCACTGCACTTGCGCAAGGATATTTTGGCCTTGGAAGGAGTGCAGAGGAGGTTCACTAGGCTGATACCGGAGATGAGGGGGTTGGACTATGAAGAGAGATCTTATAGAGATGTATAAGATAATGAAGGGGATGGATAGGGTAGAGGTAGAGAAATTCTTCCCGCTCAGAAAGGACAGCAGGACTAGACGGCACAGCCTCAAGGTAAGCTGGGGGCGCGGGCGCAGTTTAGAATGGAGCTGAGGAGGAACTTCTTCACTGAAAGGGTGGTGAATCTCTGGAATTCTCTGCCTGTTGAAGTGGTGGAGGCTACCTCGCTAAACATATTTCAGACATGGATAGACAGGTTTTTGGTAGGCAAGGGATTTAAGGGTTATGGGGAGAAAGCAAGGAAGTGGAACTGATCGACTTCAGATCTGCCATGATCTTACTGAATGGCGGGGCAGGCTCAAAGGGCTAGATGGCTTACTCCTATTTCTTATGTTCTTATGTTCTTGAGCTGCACCCATCCATGCAAGTTATGGAGTATTCCATCACACACACAACTTGTGATTGTAAATGGTGGACAGGTTTTGAGGAATCAGGAGTAAAGCTACTTGCCGAAGTATTCCTAGCATCTACTCTGCCCTTGTAGCCATTGTGTTTATAGGATGATTCCAGTTCAGTTTATGTTCAGTGGAAACTCCCAGAATATTGACGGTGGTGGATTGAGTGATGGTAACACCATTGAATGTCAAGGGGTGGTTGTTCGCGTGTTTCATATTGATGATGGTCACTGCCTGGCATTTGTGCTGGAACTTTCCAATCCATCGTGCCCAGATTCTGATCCATTGTTGGATAATTCCAATTGATTGTTTGTTGATTCTGATCCATTAATGTAACATCCCAATCCATTAATCCAAGATTCTGATTCATCATTGTAACATTCCAGCCTATTGTCCCCAAGTTCTGATGTGAACATAAGAACAAAGAACTAGGAGCAGGAGTAGGCCATCTGGCTCCTCAAACCTGCTCTGACATTCAATAAGATCATGGACGATCTTTCATGGACTGACCTCCACTTAACCCACATGCTTACCATCATACTCAATCCAATTGTTGTCCAAAAATGCATCTATCCTTACCTTAAAAACTTACAATGAGATAGCCCTAACTGCTTCCCTGGGCAGGAAATCCTCCAGATTCACAACACTTTGGGTGAAGAAGTTCCTCCTCAACTCAGTCGTCAATCTGCTCCCCCTTATGCTGAGGCCATGTCCTCTAGTTCTCGTTTCACCTGCCAGTGGAAACAACTTCCCTCTTCTATTGTATCTATTCCCTTCATAATCTTATATGCTTCTATTAGGCCTCCGCTCATTCTTCTGAAATCTATTGAATATAATTCCAGGCTACTCAATTCTCTCCTCATAACTCAACACTCTCAACTCTGAAATTAAACTCATGAATCTCCTCTGCACCCCTCCAGTGCCAGAATATCTTTCTCAAGTAAGGGGATCCATTGTTGCATCGTTCCAATCAATTGTTCCCTGATTCTGATCCCTCCTCTCCCTCCCAGTTAGGTGCAAACCTCATTGCAAAAGATTACAAATGGAATTCCTTTATCCCAGACATCCAGACAATCCTGACTATCGGCCCTCAATACGGTCTTTAAAGTTTCCTGCCGCTGTCCTGCGATGGTACAGAGTCGAGTAAAATTGCTTTGCTCCTGAACGATCAAGAACTTCCCTGAATAAACTTGAAGTAAAATTTGATCCTTGATCTGACTCTAAATCTGAGGGTCGTCCGCATCAAGTAAAATATTTAAGTAACTTCTCTACAACCTCTGACACGCTGAGCATTCATTTGCATCCTTTCAGCTTCAGTTGTGGTTTCCTCTGTCAGCTCAACAAACCTCTGTGGATTCTTGTGTTTGACTGTGTCTGTCTTCCTCGTGCTTCCCTTAAGCGACCAACACTGCGAATTGATGGATCCAACTTTATTCCTGCCAAATCATCTGAGGCCATTTTATTTCTCTGTTACCCTCATGGCTTTCCAATTTAATCAGTGGGAAATTATTTTTAATCACCTTCAATCAGATCTTCATTGCCCTTACCGCCTGAGAATCTCTCTTTTCCCTAGTTTCTATCCCTCTCAGACTGAGATTGATAATTGGGAGCCAAACTTTGATTGATGAAATAGCTCAGAATCATTTGCCTTTTCTGCTGCTAATCTCACAGTTTGAAGCTTCAGCTCTCCCGCAGGAGTTCGCATTCCTGGGGAAGTGAATTTCTAAACTCCAGCAAGGTAACCATTTCACTAAGAGCTTCATACGTCTGGTCTATTTCAACTGTCAAATGTACCGTGTTTGATCCTTTCAACTTCTGTGCATGTTTGGCCAGGTTCCTTCCTCAGATTTCTAAACTGTTTTCTATAGGCATCTGATGCCATTTCATGTGCACTTATGATGGCATTTCCACCTCATCATAACCCCCCATTTATCTCCTCTGATTGTATCACAACGACCCTCACTATCTCTCTGACGCACTTCTTAGAACATAGAAACATAGAACATTACAGCGCAGTACAGGCCCTTCAGCCCTCAGTGTTGTGCCGAGCTATGTCCAATCCCAAGATCAAGCTATCCCACTCCCTATCATTCTGGAGTGCTCCATGTGCCTATCCAATAACTGCTTGAAAGTTCCTAAAGTGTCTGACTCCACTATCACAGCAGGCAGTCTATTCCACGCCCCAACCACTCTTTAGTAAAGAATCTATCTCGGACATCCCTCCTGTATCTCCCACCACGAACCTTATAGTTATTCTTTTGAATCAGCAATAAGCACACAGAATGTGGCCATTTTATTTGTTTAGCTACTTTTTCAAACGAAATGGAAAAAGGCTTCTGCATCCTTCTCATCAGATCTTGACAATGCTTGATCAGATTTGATCAGATCCCCACAAGGATTATATATATGATGGGTTTGCCCTTCCTCACTGTCCTCATCGCTGATCCCAACTTTTACCTTGACCTCCACCACTATAGCAGACACTCACTTTTCAGTTCCAGTTTCCAAAGTTTAAATACTCTCTCTTCTTTCCCTTTCTCTTGCTGTTTGTTCATTCCCTGTCTTTTCTCCTTGCAATTCAAACCTTTTCATTTGTAATTGAATTCCAGGCATTTAAAATCTTCGCAAATGTGTTTCTGGCCAATTTAAATGCTGATGCATCACTGTAATTATCTCCGAACCCCTTCAGGTTACCTCAGCTGCAGTGTTTTTGCCAATTCCAATAGTTTTGCTTTAACCACCTGTTGTAAACCATGCCCAGTGACTCGTTCTACATCAGGGAAATCCTTAGCCATTGAAGCAGCACATATTCCTACTAGAACACAGCATGTAGAACATGGTAAAATTGGGAAAATACTGCATTCCTCACAGTCTTCACCATTCACATTGGATACAACGATTAGGGTAAAATTCACTCTTCCCAAACTGTATGTCCCACTCTGAGTTCCCTCATTGCAATTGGAATATTCTTGATTTTACAATATACATTCCATGTGAAGCATTGAGCCCAAGGGTAAAACATTATACCCTCTCAAATGATATTACAGAATTTCTATCCTCCATACAATTGGAGGTACATCCCAAATCCAAACCACTCACTGAGTACTACTGAGTTTCTTGATGTAATCTCTGCTGCCATAGAACATAGAACAGTACAGCATAGGAACAGGTCCTTTCATCAGCAATGTTGGGTCGAATGTGATGCCAAATTAAACAAATCCCTTCTGCTTCTCCTGGTCTCATATCCCTTTGGTCCTTGAATATTCATGTGCTTTTGTCAAAACCCCTTAAACGCCCCTATCTTTTCAGCCTCCACAACCACCCCTGGCAGGACGTTCCAGACCCCTACCACTCCCTGTGTAAAAGATCTTCGTAAGAAGTCTCACAACACCAGGTTAAAGTCCAACAAGTTTATTTGGTAGCACAAGCCCTAAGCTTTCGGAGCACTGCCCCTTCATCAGGTGAGTGGGAGTCCTGTTCACAAACTCAATTTACAAAATAAAGTTTGGAAGGCGAGTCTTTACAGGTAATCAAGTCTTAAAGGTACAGACAATGTGAGTGGAGAGAGGGTTAAGCTCAGATAAAGAGATGTGTATTGTCTCCAGCCAGGGCAGTTACTGAGATTTTTTCAAGCCCGGACAAGTTGTGGGGGTTACAGATACTGTGACACGATCACACGATCCTGGTTGAGGCTGTCCTCTTGTGTGCAGAACTATCAGTTTGTGCTGAGCGGTTCTGCATTGTCATGTGTTATGAAGGCTGCCTTGGAGAATGCTTACCCGAAGGTCAGAGGCCGAATGCCCATGACTGCTGAAGTGTTCCACAACAGGAAAAGGACACTTCTGCCTGGTGATCGTCGTGCGCTGTTCATTCATTCACCGCATCTGCAGCGTATCAGATAGGCAACATTGGCCAAGTCGCAAGACTATGTACCGTGTACCTGATGGATGGTGTTCTCACGTGCGATGATGGCATCCGTGTCAATGATCTGGCATGTCTTGCAGAGGTTGCTGTGGCAGGGTTGTGTGGTGTTGTGGTCACTGTTCTCCTGAAGGCTGGGTAGTTTGTTACAGACAGTTGTCTGTTTGAGGTTGTGCGGTTGTTTGAAGGCAAGAAATGGGGATGTGGGGATGGCCTTGGCGAGATGCTCGTCTTCAAGAATGACATGTTGAAGCTCCGGAGAAGATGTTGTAGCCTCTCCCCTCTGGGGAAGTACTGGACGACGAAGGGAACTCTGTCCACTGTGTCCCATGTTTGCCTTCTGAGGAGGTTGGTGTGGTTTCTCGCTGTGACGAGTCAGAACTGTCGATCGATGAGTAAAGCACCATATCCTGTTCTTATGAGGGCTTCTTTCAACATCTGGAGGAGTCTCTTGCAATCCCCCTCATCTGAGCAGATCCAGTGTATTCGGGGGGCTTGTCTGTAGGGGATGTCTTCTTCATTGTGCTTAGTGTGGAAGCTGGAGAAGTGGAGCATTGTGACAGTATCTGTGGGCTTGTGGTACAGTGAAGTGCTGAGGTGACCATCGTTGATGGAGATGCGTGTGTCCAAGAATGCAACTGATTCCAGAGAGTCATGCATGGTGGGATGGAACTTGTTAATGTCGTCATATTGTTGTTTCAGTGATTGTTCGCCATGAGTCCAAAGAAAGAAAGTGTCATCGATGTATCTAGTGTATAGCATCGATTGAAGTTCCTGTGCAGTGAAGAGGTTTTGTTCGAACCCGTGCATTAAGATGTTGGCATATTGAGGTGCGAATTTGGTCCCCATGGCTGTTCTGTATGTTTGGATGAAGAACTGGTTGTTGGAGATGAAGATGTTGCGGTCCAGGATGAAGCGGCTGAGTTGTAAAATTGGATCTGGAGATTGGTAGTTTTCTGTGTTCGAGTTTTGAGGCAGTTGCAGCAATGCCATCATTGTGGGGGATGCTGGTCTACAGGACCGAGACACCCATTGTGACGAGGACTGCTCCTTGTTCAACTGCTCCATGTATGCTAGGTTTCTGTTGGAAGTTTGTAGTGTCATGACAAAAGCTGGGGGTTCTTTGCACAATGGGTTTCAGGATGCCCGCAATGTAGCCAGAGAGGTTCTTACACAGGGTCCCATTACCCGATATGATGAGAAGGCCGGGTGTGTTGGCCTTGTGTATCTTCAGTAGGCAGTAGAGATCTCCAACACGGGGAGTACGTGGGACGAGAGCGAGGAGGATGCTTTAAAGGTCCGGATCAAAGGTCTTGATCAGTCTGTTGAGTTGACCTCCGACCTCCTCAGAAGACAAACATGGGACACGGCAGGCAGGGTACTCTTCTTCATCCATTACTTCCCCGGAGTGGAGAAGATACAACATCTGCTCCAGAGCCTTCAACATGTTATCAATGAACATCTCACCAAGGCCGTCCCCACACCCCTACTTCTTGCCTTCAAACAATAGCACAACTTCAAACAGACCATTGCCCACAGCAAACTACCCAGCCTTCAGTAGAACAGTGACCATGACACAACACAACCCTGCCACATCAACCTTTACAAGACGTGCCGGATCATCTCACGTGAGAACACCATCCATCAGATACACAGTACATACTTTTGCAACTCGGCCAATGTTGTCTACCTGATACGCTGCAGGAAAGGATGTCCTGAGGCATGGTACATTAGAGAGACCATGCACAAGCTACGACAACGAATGAGTGAACACCGCTCGACAATCACCAGGCAGGAATGTTCTCTTCCTGTTCGGAAACACTTCAGCAGTCACGGGCATTCCGCCTCTGATCTTGGGTAAACATTCTCCAAGGCAGCCTTCACAACACATGACAACGCAGTCACTGAGCAGAAACTGATAGCCAAGTTCCGCACACGAGGACAACCTCAATCGGGACCTTAGGTTCATTTCACATTATCTTGCCTTGTCTTGTAAAATCTCATGAACTGTCCTGGCTGGAGGCAATGTACAACTCTTTAACCTGTGCTTAGCTCCCTTTCCACTCACATTGTCTGTACATTTAAGACTTGGTTACCTGTAAAGACTCGCATTCCAACTATTACCTTGTAAATTGAGTTTGTGTCTATGTGTGCCCTGTTTTTGAACAGAACTCCCACTCACCTGATGAAGGGGCAATGCTACAAATGCTTGTGGCTTGTGCTACCAAATAAACCTGTCGGACTTTAACCTGGTGTTGAGAGACTTCTTATTGTGATTACTCAGTCCAACGCCAGCATCTCCACATCATAAAGATCTTACATCTCAAGTCGCCTTTGAACATTTCCACTGTCACTAGTTCTTTATGCACCGTTAGGATTCTGTGATTAGGCATTTTCATAGATCATAGACCCCTGCAGTGCAGAAAGAGGCCCTTCAGCCCATCGAGTCTGCACCGAACACAATCCCACCTAGGCATGCCATTCAGAGAGAAGGAAAGGACAGGGTGCAGAATTCAAAAGTATCTGTGCAGAGAGAAAAGAGCTGACATTTCAAGTCCAGATGATCCTTTGTCAAAGCCGATTGATTTCAGATTCCAGAATCCATAGTAATTTGTTTTTATATGAGGGTTGGGAAGTGCAGAATGTAGTGTTCCAGTCATAGCTACGATGGAGAGAAAGATCAATATAATATATGGTAGGGCCATGTACCAACCAACCCAAGAACATCATGGATCCACGATCATAGAATCATAGAATCATAGAATCATAGAACACTACAGTGCAGAAAGAGGCTCTTCGGCCCATCGAGCCGAACACAATTCCACCCAGTCCCTACCCTCATATCCCTACATATTATACACACTCATCCCTCTAACCTACGCATCCCAGGACACTAAGGGGCCATTTCTTAGCATGGCCAATCAACCTAACCCGCACATCTTTGGATGATGTTCTTGAGTCGGTTGGTACATAGCCCCAGACTTTTGTATCTTTTTTCCGATGGAAGCAGTTGGAAGAGAGAATGTCCAATGTAGTTGCGGTCCTTGATTATGCTGACTGTTTTTCCAAAGCAGCGGGAACTATACACAGAATCAACGGATGGGAGGTTGGATTGTGCGATGGACTGGGATGCATTCACCACCTTTTGCAGTCACTTGCAGTCTTGGACAGCACAGGAGCCATACCAAGTTGTGATACAACCAGAAAGGATGCTTTTTATTTTGAATCTGTAAAAGTTGGCGAGAGTCATAGCGATCATGATAGATTTCCTTAATCTCCTGAGGAAGTCGAGGCATTGGTGAATTTCTTAAAAACAGTGTCAGTGTGGAGAGTTCAGGACAGGTTGTTGGTGATCTGGACACCAAGTAGATGAGGGCAGTGCAGCCGACGTTGGACTTTAGCAAGGCCTTTGAAAAGGAACCATGTGGCAAGTTGTTGCATAAGGTTAAATTTCACGGGATCCAGGGTGAGCTAGCTAATGGGATACCAATTTGGCTTGATGACAGATGACAGCGGGTGGTTGCAGTGGATTGTTTTCCAATCTGTTGGCCTGTAACGAATGGTGTGCCTCAAGGAACAATGTTGACAATTTCTTATTGATACGAATGATTAGGATGGCAAGTTCGGAGGTATGATTAGGAAGTTTGGGGATGACACCAAAATTGGTTGTATATGGATAGTGAAAGAGGCTATCTGGGATTGAAATGGGATATTGGTCTATTGGGCCAGTGTGCTGATGAATGGCAGTCCCCAGGTATCAACCCCCAAGGGATTGTCATCCCCCCTAAGCCCTGGTAAGATGGACGTAAGCATGAGGAGTGAACTATGAGCTGTATTATATTGTAAATATGCTGTGGATTCTGCCCCATCTGTATGAAGTAAATGGAGAAACATGTAAAAGTGTTCATAAATGGTTTCAAATGCTGTTACTGTATGGTGGTTGGGGGTGGGAGTTGCTGTTATTTACTGGGAGAGTATTATATATGTTCGGACATTCCTTTAAGGGAATGGACCACGTGAGCTCAAGTGTGTGCTGAGCTGTTGGGATCCTCCCAGAATGGCCAATATTTGGAGTGTTGTGTGAACAGTTGGAATAAAGAGTTCTGTTCTCTGACACCTGACTGTGGAGTCGATATTATGTAATTTTTTTCATTTGCTGATTTTCTTCTTCAAGAAAATTTCTCTTGAAACCTCACAGATAATATTCCACCGTGAAAAATCTCAATCAGTTTTGAATGTGTCATGATGGGAAAGGATTTTTCATGAATTTGTGGGAATTGGGCCTCACTGCTGACCAGCACTTAGCTCCATCCCTATTCGCCAGTTGAGAGTCAACCTCATTGCTGTGGCATTTATCTGCCCCAGCGCCTGTGACCCAGGTTCGATTCCCATCTTGGGTCACTGTCTGCGTGGAGTCTGCAAATTCTCCCCGTGCCTGCATAGACTTCCTCCAGGTGCTCCAGTTTCCTCCCACAGGCATGCTGGGTTAGGTGCATTGTCCATGCTAAATTCTCTCTCAGTGTACCCAAACAGGCGCGGGGGATTTTCATACTAACTTCATTGCAGTGTTAATGTTAGCCAAATGTGCCACTAATAAATTAACTTCAACATTATTTTTTCCCAATGTTTGTATTTGTGTTCCATGATAGCCAAGATCATGAAAACATTTGGAATTGGCCATACATTTCCAGCCACCATGAGGTCAATAACACCCAATTCCATACACCGATGCATCTCAGTAGTTCTTTCCTGGGATCATAACAGACTACAGCTTTTGATGAGTAAAGCTGTTGCTTCATTCTATCGAAAGCCAAGAATTGACTGGATGCCCTCCCCTAAGGCTGATCCTTTTTTTGAGTAGCTGGTGTAATGGAGCCAGGTTGGAGGCGAGGTTGGGTATAAACTTCCCATGGTGGCCTACCAACCCCTGAAATGATCTTAGCATTTGGATGGACATGGATCACTCCCAACTTGCCCCGCAGTCTGAAGAGACAAGTCACTTTGTGGTCTGCAATATTCATGTTTGACTTCTTTGGGTTTCTTCAAGCTTGGAAAATCGGCTTAGAACTTGTGCAATGTTTTTCTGGTGTTTCTTTCATTTTCCTGTTACGAGCATGCTATCCAGATAAATAGCAACCTGAGGTGGACCTCATAGTTCTCCATCATTCGTTAGAAGTTTGAGCAGGCTGACATTTCCCCAAGTTGCTATTTAGTGCATTGGTGAAGGCCATCCTTGATATGACATTTTGAATATCTCTGGGAATCCTCACCCAGCTGTAAGTGCAAGTACACATGAACCATTCCCTAATTGGAAACAAGAATTTCCTGACAATGTTGTGTGTAAATCCTCGATCCAAGGGATTGGGTAATTATCCAACAGTGAGAAATAGATTACCATTTGTAGTATTAAAATTTCCCAGTACAAATTATTTTTTATTCATACTTGGGACATGGGTATCACTGGCTGGCCAGCATTTATTGCCCATCATTAGTTGCCCTTGAACAAAGTGGCTTGGGGGACAGGGGGCATGCGGTGGTTAAGAGTCAACCACATTTCCTTGGCCCTGGAGTCACATTTCGGCCAGACGATATAACGATGACTGATTTCCTTCCCTGGGACATGAGTGAACCGGATGGGTTTCTCTGACAATTGACAATGGTTTCATTGTCAACAGCGGATTCTGGATTCCAGATTTTCTTTATTCAAGTACCATCATCTGCCATGACAACATTTGAACCCGGGTCTCCAAAGTTCATTTATTAATAAATAATATTAATATTATTAATTCATTTATTTATTAATCTCTGAGTTCCTGGATTAATAGTCTGGTGATAAATCCACCAGTCAATCGCATCTACACCCTGAGTCTACACATTCTGAGTCCCAGTAACCCAGACATTCCACATTCTTCACATCTGTAGGGATCCTGGATTTGACAGAGTTAACTGCCCCAATCAACAAGCTCATTTTAATAGGTCTATCACATGGACCTTGTTAAATTCATTAAATCATTTCCTTTCTTTCTCTGTCTTTCTCTGCATTTCTCTCTCTGTCTCCCACTCTGTCTGTCTCAGTCTCTTTCTGTCTTTCTGCCTTTTCCTCTGACTCCCTTGATCTCCCCTTTTGCCCCCTCTCTCTCTCTCCTACCCCCGCTCAGTCTCAAGCTCCTTCTCCCACTCTGTCTCCATTTCCC
Organism: Carcharhinus amblyrhynchos; assembly: GCF_965287045.1. Classification (NCBI taxonomy): domain Eukaryota; kingdom Metazoa; phylum Chordata; class Chondrichthyes; order Carcharhiniformes; family Carcharhinidae; genus Carcharhinus; species Carcharhinus amblyrhynchos. The sequence continues at coordinate 21,775 of NW_027649792.1, forward strand.
TCTCCCTCTCTCTGTCACACTTTATTTCTTTATCTGAATGCCTCTATCCCTTTCTCTGCCCCATTCTATCTTTTGCTCTTGCTGTGACCACTGTGCTCGTTCTATCTCAATTTCTGCCATTCACACCCGCTCTGTATCTCTGCTTCTCTCTGCTTCTGACTCTATCTCTCTGTCTCCTTTTCCATTGTATTCCTCCTCTGCCTTTCCTTCAACAAAAAAAGGGTGACAGGGACACGTTGGGCCAAAGAGCCTGTCTCCATGATATAAGCCTCAATGATGTTGAGATGCCGGTGTTGGACTGGGGTCGGCACAATAAGAAGTCTCACAAAACCAGGTTAAAATACAACAGATCCATTTGGAATCACAAGTTTTCTGAGCACTTCCCCTTCATCAGGTGAGAGGGTGGGTCGGTTTCACCAATGTGCCCTTGATAGCCAAAGACCCAAAAACAAGATAATGGTTGGAATGCAACACTTTTTAGCTCATCAAGCATATACAGTATCGACAATGCGAGTGAAGAGAGGGATAGCCACAGGATAAAGAGGTGTGAATTGTCACAAACCAGGACAGTAAGGATTTTGCAAGCCCGGGCCCAATCATGGGAGTTACATGCAATGTGACATGAACTTAAGACCCTGGTTGAAGCTGTCCTTATGCTCGTGGAATTTTGCTATCAGTTTCTGCTTGGAAATTCTGCATTGTTGCATGTCTTGAAGTTCACCTTGGAAAATGCTTATCCAAAGATCAGAGGCTGATGACCTTGACTGCCAAAAAGTTCACCGACAAGAAGGGAACATCCTTACTTGGCGATTGTCGTAGGTGTTCTTTCATCAGGGTGCAATGAACTGAAGAATTCTAGTAAGGGGAGATTTCAGCACATTTTTCAGCTGCTGTCTGAAGTGAGTCTGTGTAATGGCATAAATGACACTGTTTGTACAGCAACTCAGGAGCTGCAGCATGAAGCCCATTTCCATAACATTATAATCTAACCATACCAATACAAAGCCCATATAATACATCCGAATCCATATTGAATAAAGCATTACTATTGACCACAAGAGGATGAAATTGGCTGAGATAACAAACAATAAAATGATGGATTTCCTTCGACTCTCCATCTCTGGGTCTCTGGCCTTTTCCCCATTGTTGTGAGCCCAGAGTCTCCTGCGGGCTCTGCTGCTCACCAAAATATGTCTAATTGTAAGAACATTAAGCAGCAGGATCGCGACAAATGGGACACCCGGGTTTAGGACATGGTGGAGGAACTCGATTGCCACCCAGATTAGAGATTTCACGACACTCCATGAGGATTCACAAAACCAAGGGTCGTTCACCCACCGATACCTATTTAATAACATAAAATACCAGAAAACGTTCTTTAAACAGCTCAGCACTGTCACCGTTCCCAGAACTACAGCTGCCGTTTTCTCACTACAATATTTACTTTTCAGCTTGGGGCAGCAAATGGCCACAAATCGATCAAAGGTGAAAGTGACGGTGAACCAGACAGAACAATCAGTGGCTGCGTAAAGCAGGACGGCGTGGATGTTACACACGGGGAGTGACAGCAGGAAATCAAACTGTTCCGGATAAACAATGGGAATGTGTCTCAATATCAGGTCGAGGATAACGACCAGCAGATCCCCCACTGACATGGCCACCAGGTAACGAGTGACACATTTGGACAGACCACAGTTTCTGCTCGTCAGTGTCACAATTGTGATTATGTTCACTGTCAGGAAGGGAAATAAAGAATAAAATTAGACACGATTCAGGGAAAGAAGTTACCATTTAGACTGAGGTTGGGTTAAAATAAAAAAAATGTACACATGCACAGAATGATTTAAATCTTTTTTTAATCCAGTGCATCTTTTGGAATGTGAGAGGGAAAAAGGAGAATCCGGCAGAAACCCACACAGACATGGGGAGAAGGTCCAAACTCTGCACAGATAGTGGCCCAATCTGGAACTGAACCCAGGTTCCTGACACTGTGAGTCAGCAGTGCTTAACCACTGTCCCACCATGGTGGTCACACAATGGCATACATTTGGGAGAACTTTCCGGGGAGTCCTCAACATTGACGCTCCCTCAGCTGCAGGTAAATAGATATAGAACATAGAACACTACAGCACAAACAGGCCCTTCAGCCCACTAGTTGTGCCGATCACTTGTATACCTACTAAGCTATAGACCTATCTATAACCCCCAATCCCATGAGATCCCATATCCTCATCCAGAAGTCTTTTAAAAGGCCCCAGTGAGTTCGCCTCCACCACCACCGACGGCAGCCGATTCCACTCACTCACCACCCTCTGAGTGAAAAACTTACCCCTGACATCTCCTCTGTACTTGCTTCCCTGCACCTTAAATCTGTGTCCTCTCGTAGCGACCATTTCAGCCCTGGGAAATAGCCTCCGAGAATCCACCCTATCATATCATACGGGGGATTTGGAGATAAGGAGAATGAGGAGATTAACATGACAGAAAATCTGGAGTGGAGTCCGATAGATGGCAATGTGTCATCTCTCAGACAGCTTAACCCCTACAGCAGAGCTGGTACCCAACAGTGCTGGTTTCACCCTTTCCTCTGGGCAATACTAATAATTGACAGAGAGAGATCCGGATACCTCAACAGGTCAGAATCTCATTGATACACAGAGCTGTACCCAGAAGAGGAGACTACAGCATTGTGGCCACCATTCGCCTAACACTGGGAGAAACTTTAATCTCACACTAGAATGGCACATAACACAACTACAAGGGATTGCTTTCAAACCTCCAGGGTTCAGTGAACAGTACCCAGTGCATTTGCTGCTGTCCCACCTTGGTCTACTGGAACAGTGAAGCTCAGTGAGTGCTCTCTCGGCAGGAAAGTTTCTCATCTATGTACCAGGTAAGAAAATACTCAAATAAAGGGCAGACATGGTAGCACAGTGGTTAGCACTGCTGCTTCACAGCTCCAGGGTCCTGGGTTCGATTCCCGGCTTGGGTCATTGTCTATGTGGAGTTTGCACATTCTCCTCATGTCAGCATGGGTTTCCCCTGGGTGCTCCGGTTTCCTCCCACAGTCCAAAGATGTGCGGGTTAGGTTGATTGGCCATGCTAAATTGTCCCTTAGTGTCCTGGGATGCTTAGGTTAGAGGGATTAGCGGGTAAAATGTGTGGGGATGTGCGATTGGGGTCTGGGTGGGATTGTGGTCGGTGCAGACTCGATGGGCCGAAGGGCCTCTTTCTGCACTGTAGGGTTCTATGATTCTATGATAAAGGCCGGTACCAAAGAAAAGTCAAGTAACCTGTCCTAATGACTATCGTCTGGTGACACTGATATCCAATACTATGAAATACATCAAAAAGATAGTTATGCCTTGAATCAATTCTGGCCTCCCAGATTGCCTGGAACTGCTCCAGTTCGTCCACCTCCACAACAGGTCCACAGTCACCATCTCCCTGGCCCTGCAGTCAACCCTAGAACACAGACTCATGTTATGGATAACAGCTCGGGAGAGCAGCCAGCTTAATTAAGGACATAAACTCTTCCACATTGCTCTAGCAGAAAAAAAGATAAAAAAAAACAACGGACTCATCAAATCATGGAAATGCTACAGTGCAGAAGGAGGCCATTCAGCCCATCGAGTCTGCACTGACAACAATCCAAGCCAGGTCCTATCCCCGAAGTCCCACACATGTACCCTGCTAATACCTCTAACATACATACCCTGGGACCCTATTGGGCTATTTAACACGGCCAATCAACCTAACCTGCACATAGTTGGACTGCGCGTGGAAACCGGAGCATCCCACGCAGACACAGAAAATGTGCAAATTCCATACTGGCAGTGATCCAAGCTGGGAATTAAACTCAGGTCCCTATGAGACAACAATGCAAACCATTGTGTCATTATGCTGCCGACTCAAGAACAGCTTCTTCTCTGTTGCCATCAGATATTTGAATGGACTTACATCGCATTAAGATCATCTATTTCTATACACGAGCTGTGACTGCAACATGGTATTTTGCACTCTCTCCTTCTCTATGTACAATATTCTTTTTTTTGTATGGCACTCATGTAATACTTTTCACTGTATGCTGCCTGTGTGGATTTTGCACAGTCTCCTCATGTCAGCATGGGTTTCCTCCGGGTGCTCCGGTTTCCTCCCACAGTCCAAACATGTGCGGGTTAGGTTGATTGGCCATGCTAAAATTGTCCCTTAGTGTCCTGGGATGCTTAGGTTAGAGGGATTAGCGGGTAAAATGTATGGGGATGCGGGGGTGTATGTGAAAGAAATAAATCAAATCAAATCAAATCAGTCTTCCACATCTCAAGCTGGAACATCAGCACAATGTGCCCTGGCTTTACCAATTAATTTATGCAGGTTGGCGATATGCACAGGACTGCTGTGATCGAGAATGAATTTACACGCTTAATGTGGATTTTGGGGAGCCGTGAGAAACTGGACTTGCTCAATGTGGATCCTCTCCAGAGAAACACAATACGTCCTTGTAATAGGAGAAATCTCAACAGGCAACATAAGAACACGAGAACTAAGAGCAGGAGTAGGCCATTGACTCCTCAAGCCTGCTCCACCGTTCAATAAGATCATGGCTGATCTCTTTGTGGACTCCGCTCACCATAACCTTAATCCCCTTACTGTTCAAAAATGTATTTATCCTTGTCTTTAAAACATTCAATGAGGTAGCCTCAACTGCTTCACTGGGCAGTCAGTTCCACAGATTCTTTGTGTGAAGAAGTTCCCCCTCAACTCAATCCTAAATCTGCTCCCTTTACTTTGAGGCCATTCTCCTGAGTTCTGGTTTCACCTGTCAGTGGAAACAACTTCCCTGTTTCTATCTTATCTATTCCCTTCATAATCTTACATGTTTCTATAATCTCTCCTCTTTCTTCTGAATTCCAATAATATTTCTCCAGTCGACTCAGATTCTCCCCATATGCCAACCCCCTCAACTTCGGAATCAACCTAGTGAACCTCCTCCTTCAGTGCCAGCATATCCTTTCTCAAGAAAGGAGATCAAAACTGTATACAATATTCCAGGCGTGACCCCACCAGCACCTTATACAGCTGCAACATAACCTCGCTGTTTTTAAACTCCATATGTGAGAATGGACTGGGTTTCAATGTTAAAAAGAATTCACTAGTGCTGGTGGAATCCCAGATATTGAACTGGCTCCCTGATGCTGTGAGGCAGCAGTGCTAACCATTGTGCCATGCTACCATTCATACAAGGTGCCCTGAAGATATCCAGGATCAAGCCCAGGACACCGGCATCACCATATCCGTGGTTGGGAAATGATTGGAAAAAAAGCTGAGGGACAGAATTAATCTCCACTTCGAGATGTAAGGATTGACGAACAATAGTCAGCATGGCTTTGTCAGGGGGAGATCATGTCTAACAATTTGCTTGAATGTATTGAGGAGATGACTGAATGAGTAGATGAGAGAAGTGTGATCGATGGACATGGACTTCAGAAAAGCTTTTGAAAAATTCCGCATGGGGGAATGGGCAAGAAAGTGATAGCCAATGGAATCCAGGGCAATTTGGTAAATTACATTCAAAATTGGCTGAGGGTGATGGTCGAAGGTTGCTTTTGTGACTGCAAGTCAGAGTCCAGTGGGGTTCCACAGGGATCGATGCTGGGTCCTTTGCTGTTTGTAGTGCATATTGATGATGTGGACATGAATGTGTGAAGTATGATCAGTAAGTTCACAGATGGTATAAAAATTGGTGGTGTGGTAAATATTAAGGAGGAAAGCCTTAGATTGCAGGAATCATAGAATCCTACAGTGCAGAAGGAGGCCATTTGGCCCATCAAGTCAACACCAACCACAATCCCACCGAGGCCCTATTCACAAACCCCCATGCATTTAAACTAGCGAGTCTCCCTGATACTAAGGGCTATTTATCCTGGCCAATCCACTTAACCCACACATCTTTTGAATGTGGGAGGAAACTGGAGACTTGGAGGAAACCCACACAGACACGGGGGGGAGGGGGGAATGTGCAAACTCCACACAGACAGTGACACAAGCCAGGAATCGAACACGAAGCCCTGGCATTGTGGAGCAGCAGCGCCTACCACTGTGCCAAGGAAAAGGACAGGCTGGTCTGGTGGGCAAATGGAATTTAAACCTGAAAAATGTGAGATGATGTTTTTGGGAGGATTAACAGGGCAAGGAATTGGACAATGAACGGTAGAGTGTGAGGAAGTGCGGAGAACCAGAATGAATGTGGGGTGCACATACGTGAATCCCTGAAGGCAGCAAGACAGATAGATGTGTTAGTTAAGATGACATGTAGCAAACTTGTCTTTAGCAGCCACAGTATGGAATATAAGAGCTGGGAGGTTATGATGAAAATGTATAAAATGCTGGTTAGACCAGAGCAAAAGTACTGTGTGCTGCTCTGGTCATCACACTACAGGAAGGATGTAATTGCACTGGAGACGGTGGAGAGGACATTCACCAGGATGCTGTCTGGGCTGGAGAGTTTCAGCTATGCAGAGAGGCTGGTGAGTCTGGGTTCTTTTATATCTCAGAGCAAAGAAGGCTGGAGGGGGAGCAGCCTGACTGTGGGACTGCTTCCCAGTGGGGGTGTAGTGCCTGATCGTGGGAGTGCTTGAGTGATATGTACAAAATCAGGTGGACAGAAATAGGAAGAAACTTATTCACTTTCCTCGAGGTGTCACTAACCAGAGGAGTGTGGATTCAAGTTAAAGGGCAGATTTCTGTGTGGATTGGAGGAAAAATGTTTCCATCCACAGGGTGCTGGTATCTGCAGCTCACGGACTGAAAGGATGGTAGAAGCAGGAACAACCACAAGAGGCATTTAGACCAGCAATTCAAACACCAGAGCACTCAAGGGTGTGGATCGAGTGCTGGAAAAAGGGGATCGGTTGGATAGGCGTTTGATGACTAGTGCAGAAATAATGGGCCGAAGGGCCTCATTTCGATGACTGTTAGACCACCCTCTAAGCAGTGGCCCCATCAGTTGGAGCTCTCACAGCTCTTGGTGGGATACTGAACACACACCAAACCTATGTGGTTGCAAATGCGCAATTTGCAGCCAGCAGTGAGCTGCCTGGTCTGAGAGAGACATCTGTCAGCCCTCTGCTGCTGCAGCCGATTTCAACACAGTAGCTACCCCCAGATAATCCGAGGCCCATAGCTCTACGTGAGCAGCCCCCGAACAAATCTAACACCCATCCTGCCACCAGCACTCGGACCAATCATCCCTCTGCCCCCACACCAATTGCATGCAAAGAGGCAGCAGTTCCCTCCCCCCCCATACCCCCTTAGCCAAAGATCACATGCAGAGTGGACATCCTACCCCCAAAAGCTCTGTGCCGAGCGGCCACAAAGACTGACCTACCTCACCAACCGCGTGCAGTGTGTCAGCAGGACCCGCTACACCCCAAGAATCACGTGCTCAGTGGCAAAAGGGCTACGGTCCCTACACCACCAATCGCATGCACAGTGGGATTGGGCCACCCTCCCTACTGGATCGTCCCGCACCCCCCCCACCCCCCAAGGTCCAACCACCTTCAGGCCCCGCCCCCCCCCTCTGGTTCCACCCCTGCCGGCCATGGCCCCACTATCTTTAGGTCCCGTCCTTGTAGACCTCACCATCTTAGGCCCCGCCCTCTTGGTGGGTAGTGCCAGATGGGCACTGTGCAAGGGGCACCTACCTTTGCCCTCGACGCTGTCCTGAATGGCGTTTGGTTCTACCAACGAGATCATCACCACTTGTGCTTTTACATGTGGGCCAGCTGTTTTCCTCACCAGACGCACCGTCTCCTGGTGAGGCTGCAAAGGCAAGTGTGCCGCACACTTGCATCCCGGGCTCGCTAATTTTATTTAAGTTTGTTTCAAAAAAAAATTCAATAATTTATTCAGCCTCTTGCCAGAAATGGGTGGGAGACGGAATCCGCCGCAGATCCATTGCCGGTGAGGTCACAAGAAGCTAGAAATTCGGTGTGAACCTGAGTTCTCGGCTGCTACAAAGTTTTACTTGCTCACTCCACCATTAATGGGCAGGGAGTAGTTGGAAACCACCCCTCCTCCCCAATCCTGTGTGTGTGTGTGTGTGTGTCTATATTGCCTGTACCAATGTGCATGTGTGTGTGTGTGTGTCTATATTGTCTGTACCAATGTGTGTGTGTGTGTGTGTGTGTGTGTGTGTATGTGTGAGCAAGAGAGTATTGTATGAATGTTCCTTAGTGCCCGTTGCTCTGGGTGTTACAGCAATTTTGGTTATTCTTGAATTTGTGTGTGAGTGGGAGTCAGTGCTTAAATCTGATTGCTTCCATCAGCACGTGTGTGTATTTATATATCTGCTCTTGGGTGTGTCTGTGTGTTTGTGTTCCTCTGACTGTAAGAGAGTTTGTGGTGGCACAGTGGTTAGCACTGCTGCCTCACAGTGCCATGAGACTCGGGTTTGGTTGCCAGCTTGGCCACTATCTGTGCGGATAAAGCATATGTTCCCTGTGTCTGCATTGGTTTCCTCTCGGATCTTCAGTTTCCTCCCAAACTCTGAAAACTGTTCTGGAGATGTGCATTGGCCATGCTAATTTTCCCTTCAGTGCACCGGTACAGATGCTGGAGTGTGGGGACTGGGGGAATTTCACAATAACTTCACCACAAGGTTAATGTAAACCTGCTCGTGTCACTGCTGAATATACATTAAACTTTACAAAACATGTGGTTTCTCTGTGAGTTCATGCTTTGCACATATCACCATTAAAATGGAGTCTACAACATTGTAACTGGGTGGATGATTAGCAGTGAACTGCTGTTACATACAGAGGCTAAAACAGATTCTGCCTCAACCTTTTGTTCACAATGGAATCATGTTGTGTGTCACATGTCTGTGGAAAGTCACAACACACAGAAGACATCTCAGCCCATGGGTCCTGAGACAATTGTCAGTGGCTGAAAGAAATGATAACTGGATACAGAGATTCAACAAAAACAGCAAGAGCAGCAAACCGAGTACAGTAAATGACAAGAATATCAAAACAGCCTTTCTGGAATTAGGAACTGGACATAGAGAGCGGGACTTTACAGCCTCACTCTTCCCGAAGCTGCAAAATCCCAACCGACGTCAACAGAACACCCCATGTTCCGCCCCTCGCCTGCTCCGATCCCCGTGGTGACCGGGTCGATACAATTCAAGCCAAGGACTTACCCGGAACACCAACAATCGCCAGAAGGGGATAGTAAATGCATTGAATTGCATACAGTAGATACTGAATCCAAATAGCCAAACTTAACTTCCAATCATCTGCAGTCAACAGAGAAATCCAAGTGAATAAACTCCTGTCCTTGGTTGGAACATTCCAATCCATTGTCCTCACATTCTGATCCATTGTTGTAACATTCCAGTCGAGTGTTTCCACATTCTGATCCATTGTTGGAAGATTCCAATCCATTGTTCCCATATCCTCTTCCATTATTGGAAGGTTCCAATCCATTCCTCCCAGATTCTGATCTCCTCGCCCTCCCTCTGTTTCTCTACAGCCGCTGATCTCTGTTTGTGTTGGAGTTGCCGCTCCCTGCTGGCTCAGTGGGACAACGCATTGAACGGAATCCCTTATTAATAGAAGAGGGAAAACCGCCAGGCACACTAATCCAATCCAGGGAGACTCACTTTAATTACAGTCACTAAACAAACAGCTTCACTTAACCCCTTTCAAACCAACAGTTTTTAACACCCAAAGTAGAAACTTTGCAGCCTAGGTGGGGTGTTGAGGGTCAGGGAGGAATGGAAAGTTGGAAATAATGGAGGGTCAGACTGTAAATCTTCCAGTATTCATTCGATATAACAGAGGTCCCTCTGCTGGCATTCATTTCCAGAGGGCTAGAATATAAAAGCAGGGGTGTACTACTGAGGTTTTATGCGATACTGGTCAGACCACATTTAGGTTATGTGTCATTTTGGACTTCACATCTAAGGAAGGATGTGCTGGCCTTCGGCTGATCCAGAGGAGGTCCTCGAGAATGATCTGGGGAATGAAAGACTTAACGCATGGGGAGCGTCTGAGGACTCTGGGTCTGTACTCAATGGAGATTAGAAGGGTGAGGAGGGGGAGCTCATTGAAACAGGCAGAATAATTAAAGGCCTGAATAGAGTGGACATGAGAAAGATGTTTCCATTACTACGAGAGATGAGGGCCAAGGGAACATCCTCAGAGGAAATTGACAGCCCTTTAGAACTGTGATGTGGAGATGCCAGCATTGGACTGTGGTGGACATGGTAGGACATCTCACAACGCCAATTGCCCTGATGAAGAAGCATTGTTCTAAAAGCACGAGATTCCAAATGAACGTCTTGGACCTTAACCTGGTGGCGTGAGACTTCCTATTTCAAAACTGTGATGAGGAACTCAATGGGCTGAATAGCATCATTCTGCTCCTGTAGCTTATTGTCATCATGGTTGTTAGTTCTGGATGAGGTTAACATTACTCAGGTCTGATATAGACTGCTAAACCCAGGCTGTTGTCGATCTTGTGTACAGCTTATGTATGAAATAACATTTGTAAATCAAAATCACATAAATCAATCTCTCAGTGCAGATCAATCCGAGCAAGAGAATTCAGATAGATCCATCTCTCAGTGTTATGTACTGTACAGTCTGAACAAGAGGCTTCAGATAGAACTAACTCTTAGTGTTATGCACAGTACAATCTGAGGCTTCAGATAGATCTATCTCTCAGTGTTATTTTTAGAACAATCTGAGCATGAGGCTTTACACAAATCATTCTTTCAGTGTTATGCGCAGAACAATTTTATCAAGAGGCTTCACGTGCAGCTTTCTCAGCATTTTCGACTGAGAGGTTGTTGGGAGGCAAGAGTGAGTTGTGGAGACAGTGGGAGAAAGTCACCGGGACACCTAAACAGAGTCAGCAGCACCTTAGGAGAGTGTGAGATGGGGGCACTGGGCCACTGGGAAACTGGGACTGGCAGTCAGCCCCTTGAGGAGAGTGTGAAAGGGGGGCACTGAGACACCGGGACAGAGAAGGCAGCACCTTGAGGAGACGTGAGAGGGGGACAGTGGGATAGAGAAGCAGCACCCTGGGGAGAGTGTGAGAGGGGGACACTGGGACACCGGGACAGAGAGGCAGCACCTTGGGGAGAGTGTGAGAGGGGGACACATGTGACCAATGGCCACCTGAAGATCAGAGCCAGAGGCTCTGCAATTGCCTCTCTTGCCTCCCAGAGAATCCTAGGGTAAATCCCGTCCGGCCCAGGGGACTTATCTATTTTCAAGCCCTCAAGAATATCTAGCACATCCTCCTTATCAACTGCAATACTATCCAGTTTACAACCCTGTAACCCAGTGTTCTCCACAGCTACATTTATGTCTTCCTATTATTGCTAACAAAGTGGAAAACCTCACATTTATCCACATTACACGGCAACTGCCATGCATCTGCCCACACACACAGCCTGTTATATTGAAACATGCCTGCATGGTTCTCACAGCTTACCCTCCCACCTGACTTTGCATCATCCGTGAATTTGGACACAATACATTTAATTCCCTATGCCAAAACATTCATATATAATGTGAACAGTTTGGGTTCTAGCACAGATCCCTGCAGTACCACACTGTCTACCAGTCAGACAAAGACTCATTTCTACCCACACGTTGTTTCCTCTCTGTTAGCCAGTTCTCTATCCAAATCAAGGCATTGTCTGCAACGCATACTCAACATCGCAGTCTGTTACATCAGACCTTACTGAAAGACTCCTGAATGTCTAAATAAAGCACTGGTTCTCCTCACTGAACTCTACTAGTCACATCCTCCAAGAATTCCAATAGATTCTTCAAACAAGATTTCACCTCTGTATATCCATGCTGACTTTGTCTGACTTTACCGCTGCCTACCAAGTGCTGAGTTATGATATCCTTGAAAACAGGCTCTAGCAACTTCACCAATACTGATGTTATGTTCACAGGGAACAGTATATCATATTACTGAACGTATGTCTGCAAAATCGTGACATGTAGATCAGTCACTGAGTAACAGCATAGAGCAGCTGACACATAGATTTTGACAACTACACTTCCCATGAATCCCAATAACTCCAGGTGGTATATTTTCTTCACCATTTGAAATTCCAGATACATTTTCAGCGTGAAGTAATGTGCTCCTTCACTCTGCAGGTACTCTCTGTTTTATCTGCATGGTGATACATTCCCAAAGACTTTCACATATACCCTGTGGTATCCCCTCTGGGATACTGACTTCGCAAAATCACTCATCTTTGAGTTTCTTCAAATCAGCAAACACGTGGCAACTTTGATTGAGGTTGTGGAATATATTTATTACTGAGATTGAGTTGCTGTCTTTCAAAGAATGGATAATGCTGATTACATTTATTAATTTGTAATATTAGAGGCTGTGTTACACACCAAAGTTACTGACATCTAAAACACAATTCTCAAAATCCCACGGCTCAGTGTTGTCTTTCACCTGTCTGTGACCTTTCAATCATTCAATTCCAAATGTTAGAGGGTCTCTCCGGGCTGTTCCACTCTATCCCGGGATGTAGTTACCATCCTTAACTCTGGAAATCCACAGAATCCATCCCAGTCCTATAATTGTGACTCCAATTTCAGATTTAATCTGTTAAGGATTCAGAAACGTGCACCACAACAACTGAATCTATCCCCTCCAGCTCCATTTTTCCCAGCAACCCAGAGAAGATGTCCTGAACCGGGGCACCAGTCAGGCAACACAGCCTTGGGGACTCTCCATGCTGGCCACAGAGAAAAGTGTCTATTCCTCCTGTCGAACTATCCCCATTTACAACAACCTTTGCCTTTCATCCTCCCTCTTGAATGGCTCCCTGAACCACAGTGCTATGGTTAAGTTGCTCATCCTCCTTGCAGCCCTCATCCACGCCCGCAAATGTCACACATCTGTTCCTTTCATCATTTGAAGGACATGGGTGTTCCTGGCTGGCCAGCATTTGTTGCATGTCCCTAGTTGCCCTTTGGGGGCATTGAGAGTCAACACCATTGATGTGGCTCTGGTGTCACATGTAGGCCAGACCAGGTAAGGTCGGCAGGTCTCATTCCTTAAAAGGACATTAGTGAACCAAACAGTTTTCTGGATTAATAGTCGAGTGACAATACCATTCGTTCATCATCTACACTGAGACAAGCCCAAGGGCTGAGGCTCCTTCAACACTACCTCCTGGCTTCGTCACCAAGACTTGCTTGGAGTCACACTCTCCTGTCCCTGATCACTCACCAAATGTGATGTAGTTATTCTTTGGGATGTGAGTACCTCCTGAAACACAGTGTCTCGCTAACTCTCCGCTCTCTAGTGTACCACAGCGTTCAAAGCTCAGACTCCACCTCATCAAATCTGAATTGGTCTTCCTCGAGCAACCAACATTTCCTACAGATGTGTACACAAGCAAACACAAATGGGACCGCAAGCTCCCACATCATGCAAGTGCAACACATTACCTGGACCTGCCTCTGTATTTTATCTACTTTTTATATGTTTTTAATTTCGTTGTAATTTTCTACTTTAAGCTATGTTCTCAATAAACTTCACAGAAAGTATCCCACCAGCAAAAATCTAAATCTGCTTGAATCTGTAAGGATGGGAAAAGGGCATTTCTTTCATTCATTTTTGGGAAACAGAGTTCTCAGGATAGCCAGCATTATTTCCCATCCCGAGTTGATGTTGGAGAGTGGTTGGGAGTTAAACACATTGCTGTGACTGTGGAGCAACATGTAGGCCAGACCAGGCCAGGACGGCAGATTTCCTTCCCTAAATGATATGAGTGATCCAGTAGAGTTTTCTCAACAATCAGCAATAATTTTACGGTCATCAGCAGATTTTTAACTCCAGGTATTTTTTATTGAGTTCAAATTCCACCAGCTGCCATGTTGGGATTCGAGCCCAGGTTCCCAGAGCATTAAAAGTATCGGGATCTTTCCTGATGCTATGACATCAGCAAGGAGCTGCTCAGAAAATTCCCTCAGTGTTCCTTCTGAGGACTGACTCACCAATCAGCTGCTTCCATTGGTCCCACAATATTTTCTGAACATTTAATGTCTGGCCGACACCTGCTCACACTGGACCTGATGGGAAGGCAGTAAGCGACACAAGACAGAGCAATACATCTCCAGCCACTTCCCTAATCTCCCACACTTACCCCAACTCTCAGAGTTTCACTCTTTGTAGCTTGCACTCTGTGGGCAGATTTAACAGGCCCAGTTCGGAAGTTTATATTTGTGCATGAACCTGTTTGTAGCCATTGCACCCCTTCCCATCTAGGTCTGAGTAACTACCGAGGGTTCATCCCCAGTTGCCCTTGCTGAGAGGGCAAATAAGTGTCCTGATCATGTAAGGGCGACAGATTTCCTTCCCTGGGACATTGGTGAACCAGATTTTCTTTTCCCAAAAATCGACAATAGTTTTATGGTCACCAGTGGATTCTGAACTCCAGATATAATTATTTTAATCCCACCATCTGCCATGATGACATTGGAACCCGTGTGCCCAAAACATTAGCTGAGTTTCTGTATTAATAGTCGAGTGATAAAACCATCAGTCCATCATACCCACATCCTGAGTATACAGACCCTGAGTTCCAGTACCCTAGATACACCAATAGTCTGCAGAGCTCCCTGATTGGATAGCATTAACTGGCTCAGTCAGGGAATTCATATTCCAATAGGTCCGACTGATGGTTATCATAAAAGTCATTAAATAAATCTCTCTGTCGCTTTGTTTTTCAGTGTATCTCACTCTGTCTCTTTCTGTCTGTCCCTCTGCCTGTATGTTGTTCTGTGTCTCTTATTGTCTCTCTGCATCTCCCTCTTTCTCTCCCTCCATACCCTCTTCTTCTGTCTCTCCTGCTCCCTTTTAATCTCACTCTCCTTGTCCCGCTCTGTCTCCATGTCCCTCTCCCTCTCTGTCTCTGTCCCACTTTTCTTATCTCTCTCTCTCTCTATGCCTTGCTCTGCCTTTTGCTCTTGTTGTGTCCATTGTATGTGGTCAGTCTCATTCTTTTCCATTTGTTCCCGTGCACTCTCTCTGTCTGTTTCTCTCTTCATCTGACTATCTATCTCTGCCCTTCTTTCTGTCTCCCGTTACCTCTTTGTTGCCCTTTTCCTTCCTTATTACATCTTCCCATGTACGTCCTGTCTCCCTTTCTCATTCCCTGTCAATCACCCTTGCCATTTCCCCCTCTATCCCTATTTCTTTCACTCTGAGAGAATCTGTCTCTCTCTCTGTCCTTTATCTCTGTTTGTCTCTCTCTGTCTGTCTGTTTCTTTCCCTCTATCTGTTCAAAACTGTTTCAAATGTTGTCTCTCTTCATGTTTTTGTGCCCTTTCCTCTCTCTATCTATCTTTGTCTTTCTATCACTCTCACTTTTGCTTTCACTACCCTCTCTCTCTCTATCTATCTATCTGTTACTCTTTCTGTCTTTGTGAGGCTGTTTGTTGCTTAGAGTTTGAATGTCCAATAGGAAGATTCAGGGATCTTGGAGTTGCAGTTACTTCTGAGGCTGTAATGAGATGAATAATTGCAGTAAAGGGATATTTGAGGAGAATTATTAGCTGCTGTCTGAATTGAGTCTGTGTCACAGCATAAATGGCAGTGTTTGTACAGCAACTCAAGAGTTGCAGCATGAAACCCAATTCCAGAACAAAATAATCTATCTGTACCGACTTATATCCCAAAAAATCCATCCGATTCCATATTGAATAAACCACAAATATTGACCATAACAGGATGAAATTGGCTGAGATAACAAACAGTAAAATGATGGATTTCCTTCGACTCTCCATCTCTGGGTCCCTGGGATTCTCCCCACTGCTGTGACACCGGAGTCTCCTGCGGGCTCTGCTGCTCACTAAAATGTGTCTGACAGTGAAAGCATTGAGCAGCAGAATCAGGACGAATGGGACACACGGTGTTAAAATGAAGTGGAGGAACTCGATTGTACTCCAGACCACAGATTTCACAACATCCCATGCGACATCACAAAACCAGGGATCGTTCACCAGCTGATATCCATTTAAAAACATAAAATACCAGAAAATGTTCTTTAAACAGCTCAGCACCGTCACTGTTCCCAGAACCACAGCCGCCGTTTTCTCGCTGCAATATTTACTTTTCAGCTTGGGGCAGCAAATGGCCACAAATCGATCAAAGGTGAAAGTGACAGTGAACCAGACAGAACAGTCAGTGGCTGCGTAAAGCAGGACAGCGTGGATGTTACACACAGGAACCAACAGCAGGAAATAAAACTGTTCCCAATAAACAATGGGAATGTGTCTCAATGTAAGGTCAAGGATAACGACCAGCAGATCCCCCACCGACATGGCCACCAGGTAACTTGTAACACATTTGGACAGACCACAGTTTCTGTTTGTCAGTGTCACAATTGTGATTATGTTCACTGTTAGGAAGGAAGATTAAGATTAAAATTAGACATCATTCAGGAGAAGATGTGACAATTTAGACTGAGGATAGGTGAAAATAAAAACAATGTCCACACATACAAAATAACTTTTTTTAAAAATCCAGCTCATCTTTTGGAGTGTAAGGGGAAAGAGGAGCATCCAGAAGAAACCCACACAGACACAGGGAGAAGCTCCAAGCTCCACACAATAAATGACCCAAACCAGGAATTGAGCCCAGGTCCCGGATGCTGTCAGTCAGCAGTGCTAACCACAGTGTCGCCATGCTGCACCATGGCGACAACACAATGCTATACATTTGGGGGGGAGTTTTCAGAGGAGTTCACAACACTGATCCTCACTCAGCTACATGTAAATAGCCCTTCTACCTTGTGGGGGATTTGGAGGGTAAGAAGGCTGAGGGAGTAAACCCTGACAGAAATCCATGTAGATGGTAATCAGTCAGACAGCTTACTGACAACCCCTGCAGCGGAACTGGTACCAAATAGTGCTTGATCACTCTTGCCACTGACTCATACTAACAGTTGACACAGGGAGATCCCAATGCCTTGACAGCACAGAACCTCTATTATATTTGCCCTGGGCTGTACCCTGGAGAGGAGACCACAGTATTGTTGCCAAATTAGTACAACACAGGAAGAAATGGTAATTTCACACCCGGTTGGCACAGGACACAAGTGCCAGGGTTTGCTTTCAAGTGTTTGAGAAAACTTCAGTGTTCAGTGAATAGTGACTGTCCATAATTCCCAGTGGGTTTGCTGCTGCCCCACTGTGGTCTACTGGACCAGTGAAGGTCAGTGAGACCTCTCTTGGCAGGATAGTTGACAATCTGTGCACCTGGTAAGAAAAACTCAACAAAGGCCGTTACCAAAGAAAAACCAAGCAGCCTGCCACAATGACAATCATCCAGTGAGAATGATATCCAATAATATGAAAGAAATCAAAAGATTAGTCATGGCATGAATCAGTTCAAGCCTCCCAGATTGCCTTGATCCACTACAGTTCATCTCCCTCCTCAACAGGTCCACACACACCATCTCCCTAGCCCAACATTCAACCCTGTAACACAAACTCATGTTTATCGACTACAGCTCAACCTTCAACATCATTATTCCTACTAAACTCACGTCCAAATCCGTGGCCTGGGACTCGGCTTCTGCCTCTGCAGTTGGATCCTGAACTTCTAACTCACAAACAGCAATAAATAAGGAGAGGCAGCAACACCTCTTACACAATCATCCTCAACAGCGGTGCCCGGCAAGACTGTGTCCTCACCCGCTTACTGTATTCCTTATATGCCGATGACTCAATTTAGAAGTTTTCTGATGACCCCAACGTAGTGGGTCGGATCCCAAACAGTGATGAGACTGAGAACAGGGAAGAGCTGGAGAATCTGGTGAACTGTTGCGACCACAATCATCTTTTCCTCAATGTCAACAAAGCAAATCGACTTCAGGAGGTATCATGGAGTATATGCCCCTATCTACATCAATGGGTTGAAGTTGAAATGGTGTAGAGCTTCAGGTTTTAGGGTTCAGATCACCAGTAACTTTTTGTGTCCTTCCATGATGACTTTATCGTTAAGAAAGCCCACGAACACCTCTATTTTCTCAGAGCTCTAAGGACATTTGGCAGGTCAGCTACGACTCTCACCCACTTTTACAGATGCATCATAGATAATATTGTAGCTTGGTGTGGCTCATGCTCTGTCCCAGACTGCAACAAACTTCAAACTTGGTGAATGCAGGCCAGTCTATCACTCAAATCACCTCCCACTCATCAACTCTGTCGAAGCTTCTCGCTGCCTCGCAAAAACAACCAGCATAATTAGGGAATAATGCACCATGGATATATACTCATCCCACTAGTTCCATGAGAGAAAAAAAGGCGTGAAGATATGTGCTAACCAATCCATAGAAAAAATACAGTGCAGAAGGGGTCCATTCATCCATCGACAATCCTAGCCAGGCCCTATCCCCGAAGTCCCACGTGTGTACCCTGCTAATCCCCCGAACACACGTATCACGGGATGCTAATTGGTAATTTAGCATGGCCAATCAACCAAATGTTGGACTATGGGTGGAAATCGGAGCATCCAGAGGAAACTCACACAGAGAATTCCACACATACGTTGACCCAAACGAGGAATTGAACTCGTGTCCTTGGAGACATGAAACAGGAGTGCTAACCATGGTGCCACCATGCTGATGACTCAACAACAGCTTCTTCTTGCTGCCAGCAGGCGTTTGAATGGACCTATATGGCATTAAGTTGATCTTTTCCTCCACCCTAGCTATAACTGCATTACATTCTGCAATCTCTTATTCTCTATCCTTTGTCTGTAGAACACTCAACAAACAATCATTTTCACCGTATACTAATATATATGACAACAATAAGACAAATCAATTCAAATCGAACCAAACCAAATCAGTCTTTCACACCTCAAGCTGGAACATCAGCACGATGTGCCCTGGCCTTACCAATGAACTTACGCAGATTGATGACGTGCACAGGATTGCTGTGATCGAGATAAATTTACAAGGGTCAATGTGGCACTGGGGAGCTGCGAGAAACTGGACCTGCTCAAAGTGAATGCTTTCCAGAGAAACACAACACATTCTTGTCACAGGAGAAATCCCAACAGGCAATGTGGGAGAATGGAGCTGGTTTCAAAGTAAACAAAACATCATCACTGGTGATGATGGAATCCCGGGATCCCTGATGCTGTGAGGCAGCTGTGCTAACCATTGTGCTCTACTGCCATCCTACAAGGTGTCCTCAAGACATCCAAGATCACTCCCAAGACGGCATCATCACTATGTCCATGATTGGAAATCATGATGATTGGAAATCAATCTGAGGGATAGAATTTATCTCCACTTTGAGAGGTAAGGGTTGATGAATAATAGTCAGCATGGCTTTGTCAAGGAGAGATCATGTCTACAATTTGCTTGAATATATTTAGGAGGTGATTGCATAAGTAGATGAGGGAAGTGCAGTCGATGTAGTCTGAATGGACTTCAGAGAAGAATTCCCTCATGGAAGACTGAACAGGAAAATGATAGCCGATTGGATCGAGGGCAGTTTGGTAAATTACATTCAAAATCGGCTGAGTGGCAGGAGGCAGAGGGTGATGGTTGAATGTTGCTTTTGTGACTGCAAGCCTGTGTCCAGTGGGATTACACATGGATCGATGCTGGGTCCCTTGCTGTTTGTTTTGTACATTGGTGGTCTAGACATGAATGCGTGAAGTATGAGCAGAACTTGCACAGGCACCGACCACAATCCCACCCGGCCCGATCCCCATAAAAATCTTCATTTAGACAGACAGATTGGGGCGGCACGGTAGCACAGTGGTTAGCATTGCTGCTTCACAGCTCCAGGGTCCTGGACTCGATTCCCGGCTCAGGTCATTGTCTGTGAGGACTTTGCACATTCTCCTGGTGTTTGCGTGGGTTTCCTCCGGATGGTCCGGTTTCCTCCCACAGTCCAAGGGTGTGTGGGTTACGTTGATTGGCCATGCTAAATTGACCGTAGAACCATAGGTTAGAGGATTAGTGGGTAAAATATGGAGGGATATGGGGGTTGGGCCTGGGTGGGATTGTGGTCGGTGCAGACTTGATGGGCCGAATGGCTTCTTTGTGTACTGTAGGGTTTCTATGATTTCTATGACTTGCAGCTGTGTTCCCAACCATGTACCAAACCTATGTGGTTGCAAATACACAATTCAGATACACAAGTGAGATCTTGCTGTAAACAATAAAAATGGATTCTGCAGCCTGCTGACTGGGTGGGTGATAAGCAGTGAACTGCTATATGTTATATGTCGAGGGTAAAATGGATTCTGTCTCAATCTTTCACTCATGAAGGAATAGTGTTTGATTCACATGTCTATGAAAAGTCCCAGCACACAGAAGACATCCCAGCCCATGGGCCCTGAGACAATTGTCAGTGGCTGAAAGAAATAATAACTGGACACAGAGATAAAACAGAAACAAGAGCAGCAAACCGAGTACAGTAAATGACAGGGAAATCAACACAGTTAAACAGCTTTTCTAGCAAGAGAAACTGGACACAGGGGAGAGGACTTTACAGCCTCACTTTCCCCGAAGCTGCAAAATCCCTCCCGTGTTTAACAGACCCTCCCATGCTCTGTCCCTCGCCTGCACCGAATCCTTGGCGGTCAGGCCGGTAAAATTCCAGCCAGGGACTTACCCGGAACACCAACAATAGCCAGGAGGGGATAGTAAAAGCACTGAATCACGTGCAGTAGATATCGAATCCGACCAAATAATGTTATCCATGAGCCATCTTTAGTAAACCAAGAAATCCAGTATGATAAACTCCTGTCCTTGGTTGGAACATCAAAATCCATTGTTCCCAGATTCTGATCCATTGTTGTAACATTCCAATTGATTGTTCCCAGATTCTGATCCATTGTTGTAACATTCCAATTGATTGTTCCCAGATTCAGATGCATCGCTGGGAGATTCCAATCCACTGCTCCCAGATTCTGATCTCTCTTCTCCCTCCCCCTCTCTTCACAGCCGCTGATCTCTGTTAGTTTGGAGTTGTCGCTCCCGCTGTCTCAATGGGACAACACATTGAACAGAATCCCTTATTAATAGAAGAGGGAAACCCTCCAGGCAGACTAATCGGATCCATGGAGACTCACATCAATTACAGTCACTAAACAAACAGCTTCACTTCACCCCGTTCAATCCAACACTTTTTATACCCAAAGTAGAATATTTACAGCCTAGATGGGGTGTTGATGGTCAGGGAAATTTGGAAACAATGGAGGGTCAAACCATAACTCTTTCAATATTCATTCGATTTAACAAAGTCCCTCTGCTCTGCTTCATTTTGAGAGAGATAGAATACAACAGCAGGGGTGTACTGCTGAGGTTTTGTAAATCTTTGTTCAGACCACATTCCGAATATTGTCAGTACTTTTGGTTCGGGGGAGGTTTTAGTGAAGTCGGGTAGCACGGTAGGTGCAAGGTTGGAGGGCCGAAGGGCCTGTTCCTACGCTGTAATTTTCTTTCTTTGTCCTTTTCGGCCCCATATCTAAGGAAGGATGTGCTGGCCTTGGAGAGGGTCCAGAGGAGGTTCACAAGAATGGTCTGGTGAATAAAAGACTTGATGCACAAGGAGTGTCTGAGGACTTTGGGTCTGTACTTGATGGAGTTTGAAAGGATGAGGAGGGGGATATCAATGAAACTTTCAGAATAACGAAAGGCCTGGATAGAGTGGATGTTGGGAAGATGTTTCCAATAGTAGGAGAGACTCAGGCCCGAGGGCACAACCTCAGAGGAAACAACAACAGTCTACTCATTCGTTGGAGCGAGCAGAGTGATGGTTGCACAGAGTAAAGGTAAGCGATTACCTTCGTAAAGATTTTCGCGGGCTTTTTAACTGTAATTCTGCTTTAAAAGTTAGACAGGAAGTGGGCCGCGGGGCTTTGTGGGAAGGGATTTTTTTTACCGCGCGAAGTATAAAAGGAGGATTACTGTAGACAGCGGGCAGCGTCGGGAGCGGGCAGCAGAGTGAGCTTTAAGGGCTTTAGAACATCGAACATAGAACATTACAGCGCAGAACAGGCCGTTCGGCCCACGATGTTGCGCCGACCAGTTAAAAAACAATGACCCTCTAACCTAAACCAATCCCTTTGGATCACAGGACTTGGGAGAAAAGGGCAAGGTACGTTTAAATTCTTAACTGTGTTTAGAAATCACTGGGAGACTGTGATGGAGGGACGTGTGATGTGCTGTTTCTGTATGATGTGGGAACTGGTGGACCCCAAGGTCCTTCCCAGTGACGGTGTCTACAGTAAGTGATGGTTTCTCGAAGAGCTCCAGCTCAAAGTAGACGAGCTGAACTCTGAGCTTCAGACACTGAGGCTCATCAGAGAGAGGGAGTGTAAACTGGATAATGGGGTACAAGAGTGACTCACACCCCCTAGACTGGCTAACTCTGAGGGTCAGGAACAATAGGGTGCTGCTGAGGGGAGGAAGGGTGAGAGGAAGGAGGGGGAAGTGGGGAGAAAGGAGGGGGGACCCAAAGGCCTCGACCTCTCAATCTGCACAACAGGTTTGAAGTTCTTGCTCCCAGTGTGGACAAGAATGAGGGCTGTAAGGTTGACGAGCAAACTGCCCAAGGTACAGTGGTGCAGAAACAGGACAAAGAGGAAGAAGTAAAGAGGAATGTAGTGGTAATTGGGGATAGTGTAGTTAGGGGGAAAGACACTGCCCTTTGTCACAATGATAAAGAATACAGAAGGGTATGCTGTCTGCATGGTGCTCGGGTCCAGGATGTATCATCTGGGCTGCAGAGGAACTTGGAGTGGGAGGGTGAGAATCCAGTCGTTGTGGTACATGTGGGTACCAACGACACAGGAAAATTGGGACCTCAGGATCTGCAGAGGGAGTACTCAAAGCTGGGAATCAAATTAAAAAGCAGAACCGACAAGGTGGTTATCTCTGGATTACTACCTGAACCACATGCAGATGGGCATAGGGTAAATAGGATTAAAGAGATGAATGGGTGGCTCAGGGATTGGTGTGGGAGGAATGGGTTTGAATTTATGGGGCATTGGCACCAGTATTGGGGCAGGTGGGTCCTGTTCAGATGGGATGGTCTTAGTCTGAAACGTGCTGGGACCAGAGCCCTGGCAAATCGTATAAGTAGGACTGTAGATAGGGCTTTAATCTAACTGGGGGGAGTGGGGGCGGGGGGTGGAAATTACAAAATCTAAAGTAAAGGAGAGGGTACGTGTGCAGGTAAATGTTGAGGATGTTCCACTAATAAAAGCAGTAGGGGGCATGAGAGAGGTCAGTCACATTTCTACAAATAAGGTTCAGATAAAGGCTGGTATAAAGACACTTTACCTGAATGCACGAAGCATTCGGAACAAAGTGAATGAGCCGATGGCGCAGATCAGCACAAATGGATATGATCTGGTGGCCATTACAGAAACGTGGTTGCAGGGTGACAGGGACTGGAAGCTGAATGTCCAGGGGTATCAGGTGTTTAGGAAGGGTAGACGGGAGGAAAAAGGGGGTGGGGTAGCTCTGCTGATTAAGGATAATATCAGGGCGGTGGTAAGGGAAGATATAGGCTCCAAAGAGCAAAACATGGAATCGTTGTGGGTGGAGATAAGGGACAGTAAGGGGAGGAAGACGCTGGTGGGTGTGGTCTATAGGCCCCCAAATAAAAACTTTGAGGTGGGGCGGGCTATAAACAAGCAAATAATTGATGCGTGCAGAAACAGAACGGCGATAATTGTGGGGGATTTTAATCTGCATATTGATTGGCGACCCAAGTCAGACGCAGTGGGCTTCAGGAAGAATTCTTGGAATGCTGTCGGGATAGTTTCCTTGAACAGTGTGTGATGGAACCTACGAGGGAGCGAGCTACCTTAGATTTGGTGTTGTGTAACGAGGCAGGTAGAATTAAGGATCTTCTTGTGAGGGATTCTCTTGGGACGAGTGATCATAGTATAGTTGAATTTCTCATGCAGATGGAGCATGAGAAAGTAGGGTCCCGAACCTGTGTCCTCTGTTTGAACAGAGGGGAGTACGATAGGATGAGAGTGGAATTGGCGAATGTAGATTGGGGGCGCAGATTGGTTGGTAGGACTGCTGAGGAACAGTGGAGGATTTTTAAGGAGATCTTTTTCGGTACTCAGCAGAAATATATTCCGATGGTAAAGAAGGACTGTAGGAGAAGGGATAACCAGCTGTGGTTATCGAAGGAAATAAAGAAGAGTATTAAATTAAAAGCTGATGTGTCCTGAGTGGCTAAAAATAGTGGGCAATTGGAAGATTAGGAAAGATTTAAAAATCAACAAAGAATGACTAAGAAGGTGATAAAGAAAGGAAAGGTAGAGTATGAAGCTAAACTAGCACTAAATATAAAAAAGGACAGTAAAAGTTTTTACAAATATATGAAGAAGAAGAGGCTGGCTAGAGTGAATCTTGGACCCTTGGAGGATGAGAGGTGGGATTTAGCGGTGGGCGATGAGGAAACGGCAGAGGTTTGAATAAGATTTTTGCCTCAGTCTTCACGGAGGAGGATACAAATAGTTTGCCGGATATTAAAGATAGAAGGATGGTAGAAGGTGAGGGCCTAAATGCGATTACTATCACTCGAGAGGTAGGGCTAGATAGACTAATGGGACTGAAGGTGGACAAGTCCCCAGGACCAGATGGAATGCATCCCAGGATTCTGAAAGAAATGGCAGAGGTGATAGTGGATGCCTTAGTGATTATTTATCAAAATTCGCTGGACTCCGGGTAAGTGCCTGAATATTGGAAAACGGCTAATGTTACACCGCTCTTTGAAAAAGATAGCAGACAAAGATAGCAGGGAAATTAGGAGAGCCAGAAGGGGTCATGAGAAGACCTTGGCGGGTAAGATTAAGGAGAATCCCAAGGCCTTCTATAAATATGTGAAAGGTAAAAGGATGAGAAGAGAAGGGATAGGACCTATAAAAGGTGAAGGGGGAAAGGTATGTGTGGAACCAGAAGAAATGGCAGAGGTGCTCAATGAGTACTTTGCCTCAGTATTCACGGTGGAAGCTGATCTGGGAGATTTTGCCACGGATTTGCAGCAGATGGAAAAGATTGAGTTTGTGGATATTAAGGTGGAGGATGTGTTAGAACTTTTGAATTCTATCAAGATAGATAAGTTGCCGGGACCAGATGGGATATACCCCAGGATACTGTGGGAGGAGAGGGAAGTGATTGCAGAGCCCCTGGCGATGATCTTTGCGTCGTCAATGGAGATGGGAGAGGTTCCGGAAGATTGGAGGATTGCGGATGTAGTCCCTATTTTCAAGAAAGGGAACAGAGATAGCCCGGGAAATTACCGACCGGTGAGTCTGACCTCAGTGGTTGGTAAGCTGATGGAGAGGCTTCTGAGGGACAAGATTTACGAGCATTTGGAGAGGTTTGACATGATCAGGAATAGTCAGCATGGATTTGTCAAGGGCAGGTCGTGCCTTACAAGCCTAGTTGAGTTCTTCGATAATGTGACTGAACACATTGACGAAGGAAGTGCCGTGGACGTGGTGTACATGGACTTCAGCAAGGCGTTTGATAAGGTCCCCCATGCAAGACTTCTTGAGAAGGTGAGAGGGCATGGGATCCAAGGGCCTTTGGCCTTGTGGATCCAGAACTGGCTTGCCTGCAGAAGGCAGAGAGTGGTTGTGGATGGATCTTTTTCTGAATGGAGGTCAGTCACCAGTGGAGTGCCCCAGGGATCTGTTCTAGGACCCTTGCTGTTTGTCATTTTCATAAATGACCTGGATGAGGAAGTGGAGGGATGGGTAAGTAAGTTCGCCGATGACACGAAGGTCGGTGGTGTTGTGGATGGTCTGGAAGGATGTCAAAAGTTGCAGCAGGACATAAATAGGATGCAGGACTGGGCGGAGAAGTGGCAGATGGACTTCAAAGCGGATAAATGCGTAGTCGTCCATTTTGGCAGAACCAACAGGATGAACGAGTATTCTATCAAGGGCAGGAGTCTTAGTAGTGTTGAAGAGCAGAAGGATCTTGGGGTCCGGGTCCACAGGACTCTTAAATCGGCCTCACAGGTGGAAGAGGTGGTCAAGAAGGCGTATGGTGTACTGGCCTTCATTAATCGAGGGATTGAGTTTAGGAGTCGGGAGGTAATGCTGCAACTTTATAAGACCCTTGTCAGGCCTCATTTGGAGTACTGTGTGCAGTTCTGGTCGCCTCACTATAGGAAAGACGTAGAAGCTATTGAAAGGGTACAGAGGAGATTTACAAAGATGTTGCCTGGACTGGGAGGCATGCCTTATGAAGTTAGGTTGAGGGAGCTGGGTGTCTTTTCCCTGGAGAGACGAAGGTTGAGAGGCGACCTGATAGAACATAGAACATAGAACATTACAGCGCAGAACAGGCCCTTCGGCCCACGATGTTGCGCCGACGAGTTACAAAAACAATGACCCACTAGCCTATACCAATCCCTTTTCGTCCATAAACCTATCCAGAGATCTCTTAAACGCCCCCAAACTAGACGCATTTACAACAGCAGCAGGCAGGGCATTCCAATCCCTCACCACCCGCTGGGTAAAGAACCTACCCCTGACATCCGTCCTGTAGCTACTATCCTATCTCTTCCCATCACTAAGGTGAACGTAACCGAATTGTGGTCACTATCACCAAAATGCACACCAACTTCCAAGTCTAGCACCTGGTCTGGCTCATTTCCCAGCACCAAATCCAATATAGCCTCACCTCTAGTTGGCCTGTCTACATACTGAGAAGTTTATAAAATGTTGAGAGGAATAGATAGGGTGGATTCTCAGAGGCTATTTCCCCGGGTTGAAATGGTCGCTACGAGAGGACACAGATTTAAGGTGCGGGGAGGAAAGTACAGAAGTGATGTTAGGGGTAAGTTTTTCACTCAGAGGGTGGTGAGTGAGTGGAATCGGCTGCCGTCAGTGGTGGTGGAGGCGAACTCGCTGGGGTCTTTTAAAAGACTTCTGGATGAGTATATGGGGTTTTATGGGATTGGGGGTTATAGATAGGTGTTGATGTGATCAGCGCAACTTGTGGGCCGAAGGGCCTGTTTGTGCTGTAGTGTTCGATGTTCTATGTTCTATCCAGCTTGTGAGAAACAGTTTACAGCTTATTTAAAATTTCCCAGTCAATTTATTGTTTATTCATTCTTGAGACTTGGGTGTTCTGGCCAGCCAGCATTTGTTGCCCATCCCCAGTTGCCCTTGCTGAGAGGGCAATTAAGTGTCCTGACCATGTAAGGGCGACAGATTTCCTTCCCTGGGACATTGGTGAACCAGATTTTCTTTTCCCCAAAAATCGACAATAGTTTTATGGTCACCAGTGGATTCTGAACTCCAGATATAATTATTTTAATCCCACCATTTGCCATGATGGGATTGGAACCCGTGTGCCCAAAACATTAGCTGAGTTTCTGTATTAATAGTCTAGTGATAAAACCATCAGTCCATCATACCCACATCCTGAGTATACAGACCCTGATTTCCAGTAATCGAGATACACCATTAGTCTGCAGACCATCCCGGATTGGATAGCATTAACTGGCTCAATCAGGGAATTTATATTCCAATAGGTCCAACTGATGGTTATCATAAAATCATTAACTAAGTCTCTCTGTCACTTTCTGTTTTTTGGTTTATCTCTGTCTCTATCTCTCTCTCTCTCTGTATGTTGTTCTGTGTCTCTTATTGTCTCTCTGCGTCTCCCTCTTTCTCCCTCTCTATACCCTCTTCCTCTGTCTCTCCTGCTCCCTTTTAATCTCACTCTCCTTGTCCCGCTCTGTCTCCATGTCCCTCTCCCTCTCTGTCTTTGTCCCACTTTTCTTATCTCTCTCGCTCTCTGTGCCTTGCTCTGCCCTTTGCTCTTGTTATGTATTTTATATCATATATTAATATTATATATTGGAGTACTGTGTGCAGTTCTGGTCCCCACATTACAGGAAGGATGTGGAGGCTTTGGAGAGGGTGCAGAGGAGGTTTACCAGGATGTTGCCTGGTATGCAGGGGAGGTCCTATGAGGAGAGACTGAGGGATTTGGGGTTGTTTTCACTGGAAAGAAGGCGGCTAAGAGGGGATCTTATAGAAACATATAAGATGATTAGAGGTTTAGATAGGGTGGATGGTGATAGCCTGTTTCCTCGGATGGAGAAATCTAGCACGAGGGGGCATGGCTTTAAATTAAGGGGGGGTAGTTATAGGACGGATGTCAGGGGCAGGTTCTTTACCCAGAGGGTGGTGAGGGATTGGAATGCCCTGCCTGCTGCAGTTGTAAATGCGCCTAGTTTGGGGGCGTTTAAGAGATTGGTGGATAGGTTTATGGACGAAAAGGGATTGGTTTAGATTAGTGGGTCAATGTTTTTTTTTAAAAATAAGACTGGTCGGCGCAACATTGTGGGCCGAAGGGCCTGTTCCGCACTGTAATGTTCTATGTTCTATGTTCTATGTCCGTTGTGTTCAGTCTCACTCTTTCCCATTTGTTCCTGCGCACTCTCTGTCTCTCTTTCTGTCCATTTCTCTCTTCCTCTGACTATTTACCTCTGCCTTCCTTTCTGTCTCCCTTTCCCTGTTAGTTGCCCTTTCCATTTCTTATTAAATCTTCCCATGTATGTCCCTGTCTCCATTTCTCATTCCCTGTTCATCACTCTCACCATTTCCCCCTCTCTCTACCCCCGTTTCTTTGGCTCTGAGAGAATCTCTCTCTCTCTGTGTCCTTTATCTGTTTGTCTCTCTCTGTCTATCTGTTTCTTTGCTTCTATCTGTTCAAAACTATTTCAACTTCTGTCTCTCTTCATGTCTTTGTGACCTTTGCTCCCTCTGTCAATCTTTGTCTCTCTATGAGGACTTGTCAGTTGAGGTAGTATGGGCGGAGATTAGAAATAGGAGAGGAGAGGTCACCCTGTTGGGAGTCTTTTATAGACCTCCTAAAAGTTCTAGAGAGGTTGAGGAAAGGATTGCGGAGACAATCCTGGTTAGGAGTGAAAGTAATAGGGTAATTGTTATGGGGGACTTTAACTTTACGAATATTGATTGGAATTGCTATAGTTCTAGCTCGTTAGAGGGGTCAGTGTTTGTACAAAGCGTGCAGGAAGGTTTTTTGACTCAGTATGTAGATAGGCCAACTAGAGGTGAGGCTATATTGGATTTGGTGCTGGGAAATGAGCCAGACCAGGTGCTAGACTTGGAAGTTGGTGTGCATTTTGGTGATAGTGACCACAATTCGGTTACGTTCACCTTAGTGATGGGAAGGGATAGGCATGAACCTCGGGTCAGTAGTTTTAGCTGGGGTAAGGGCAATTATGAGGCTATTAGGAGTGAATTAGGAAGCATAGATTGGACTAGGAGATTACAGGGACTGGGAACGTCCGAAATGTGGAGTTTGTTCAAGGAGCAGCTACTGCGAGTCCTTGATAGGTATGTCCCTGTCAGGCATGGAGGATTTGGTAGATCTAGGGAACCGTGGTGCACTAAAAGAGTTGAGTCGATGGTTAAAAAGAAAAAGGAGGCTTATGTTCGGATGAGATTTGAGGGCTCAGGTAGTGCACTAGAAAGCTTTAGATTGGCTAGGAGGGAGTTGAAGAGGGAGTTAAGAAGGGCTAAAAGAGAACATGAGAAGACTTTGGCTGATAGGATTAAGGAGAATCCTAAGGTGTTCTATAGGTATGTCAGGAACAGGAGGTTGGTCAGGGCAAGATTAGGGCCAGTTACAGACAGCAGAGGGAAGTTGTGTGTGGAACCGGAGGAGATTGGAGAAGCATTGAACCAATATTTCTCTTCGGTGTTCACGCAGGGGGACATGAATATAGCTGAGGAGGACACTGAGTTGCAGGGGTGTAAAATAGACAGTATTACGGTTGATAAGGGGGATGTGCTGGATATTCTTGAGGGGCTGAAAATAGATAAGTCCTCTGGTCCGGATGGGATCTACCCTAGGATTCTCTGGGAGGCTAAAGAGGTGATTGCAGAGCCTCTGGCTCTGATCTTCAGGTCGTCATTGGTCTCTGGTGTAGTCCCGGAGGATTGGAGGATAGCGAATGTTGTCCCATTGTTTAAGAAGGGGAACAGAGACTTTGCCGGGAATTATAGACCGGTGAGTCTTACTTCTGTTGTGGGCAAGGTTTTAGAAAAAATTATTAGGGATAGGATTTATAGTTATTTGGAGTGTAATGAGTTGATTAGAAATAGTCAGCATGGTTTTGTAGCGGGTAGGTCGTGCCTTACTAACCTTATTGAGTTTTTGAGAAGGTGACCAAAGAGGTGGATGGGGGCAAGGCAGTTGACGTGGTATATATGGATTTTAGTAAGGCGTTCGATAAGGTTCACCATGGTAGGCTTCTGCAGAAAATGCAGATGTATGGGATTCTGGGTAATCTAGGAAGTTGGATCAGGAATTGGCTATCAGATAGGAGACAGAGGGTGGTGGTTGATGGTAAATATTCATCATGGAGTTCGGTTACGAGTGGTGTGCCTCAGGGATCTGTTTTGGGGCCACTGTTGTTTGTAATCTTTATTAATGATCTGGATGAGGGTATAGTTGGGTGGATTAGTAAATTTGCTGATGACACCAAAGTCGGAGGTGTGGTAGATTGTGAGGAAGGGTGTCATAGTCTGCAGGGAGACTTAGATAGGTTGCAGAGCTGGGCCGAGAGGTGGCGGATGGAATTTAATGCGGAGAAGTGTGAGGTAATTCACTTTGGTAGGAGCAACAGATGTGTCGAGTATAGGGCTAACGGGAGGACTTTGAATAGTGTGGATGAACAGAGGGATCTAGGTGTATGTGTACATAGATCCCTGAAAGTTGGGAATCAAGTAGATAAGGTTGTTAAGAAGGCGTACGGTGTCTTGGCGTTTATTGGTAGGGGGATTGAATTTAGGAGTCGCAGCGTAATGTTGCAACTGTACACTACTCTGGTGCGGCCGCACTTGGAGTACTGTGTGCAGTTCTGGTCCCCACATTACAAGAAGGATGTGGAGGCTTTGGAGAGGGTGCAGAGGAGGTTTACTAGGATGTTGCCTGGTATGGTGGGGAGGTCCTATGAGGAGAGACTGAGGGATTTAGGGTTGTTTTCGTTGGAAAGAAGGCGGCTAAGAGGGGATCTTATTGAAACATATAAGATGATTAGAGGTTTAGATAGGGTGGATAGTGATAGCCTTTTTCCTCGGATGGAGAAAGCTAGCACGAGGGGGCATGGCTTTAAATTAAGGGGGGGTAGCTACAGGACGGATGTCAGGGGTAGGTTCTTTACCCAGCGGGTGGTGAGGGATTGGAATGCCCTGCCTGCTGCAGTTGTAAATGCGCCTAGTTTGGGGGCGTTTAAGAGATCTATGGATAGGTTTATGGACGAAAAGGGATTGGTATAGGCTAGTGGGTCATTGTTTTTGTAACTGGTCGGCGCAACATCGTGGGCCGAAGGGCCTGTTCTGCGCTGTAATGTTCTATGTTCTATGTTCTATGTTCTATCACTCTCACTGTTCCTTTCACTGCTCTCTCTCTCTCTCCCTCTC
Organism: Carcharhinus amblyrhynchos; assembly: GCF_965287045.1. Classification (NCBI taxonomy): domain Eukaryota; kingdom Metazoa; phylum Chordata; class Chondrichthyes; order Carcharhiniformes; family Carcharhinidae; genus Carcharhinus; species Carcharhinus amblyrhynchos. The sequence continues at coordinate 53,302 of NW_027649792.1, forward strand.
TCACTCTCTCTCCCTCTGTTACTCTTTCTGTCTTGGTGAGGCTGTTTGTTGTTTATAGTTTGAATGTCCAATAGGAAGAGTCTGGGATCTTGTTGTTGCAATTACTTCTGAGGGTGTAATGAGACGAATATTTCAGTCAAGGGATATTTGAGCAGAATTGTTAGCTGCTGTCTGAAGTGAGTCTGTGTCACAGCGTAAATGGCAGTGTTTGTACAACAACTCAAGAGTTGCAGCATGAAACCCAATTCCAGAACAAAATTAACTAACAATACCGACTTATAGCCCAAATAATCTATCCGACTACATATTGAATAAATCATTAACATTGACCATAACAGGATGAAATTGGCTGAGATAACAAACAGTAAAATGATGGATTTCCTTCGACCCTCCATCTCCGGGTCTCTGGGATTCTCCCCACTGTTGTGACACCGGAGTCTCCTGCGGGCTCTGCTGCTCACTAAAATGTGTCTGACAGTGAAAGCATTCAGCAGCAGAATCAGGATGAATGGGACACACGGGGTTAAAATGAAGTGGAGGAACTCAATTATTCCCCAGACCGGAGATTTCACAACATCCCATGCAACATCACAAAACCAGGGATCATTCACCAGCTGATATCCATTTAAAAACATAAAATACCAGAAAATGTTCTTCAAACAGCTCAGCACCGTCACTGTTCCCAGAACCACAGCCGCCGATTTCTCGCTGCAATATTTACTTTTCAGCTTGGGGCAGCAAATGGCCACAAATCGATCAAAGGTGAAAGAGACGGTGAACCAGACAGAACAGTCAGTGGCTGCGTAAAGCAGGACAGCGTTGATGTTACACACAGGAACCGACAGCAGGAAATAAAACTGTTCTCAATAAACAATGGGAATGTGTCTCAATGTAAGGTCAAGGATAACGACCAGCAGATCCCCCACCGACATGGCCACCAGGTAACTAGTAACACATTTGGACAGACCACAGTTTCTGTTTGTCAGTGTCACAATTGTGATTATGTTCACTGTTAGGAAGGAAGATTAAGATTAAAATTAGACATTAAAATTAGAAATCAGAGGAAGATGTGACCATTTAGACTGAGGATAGGTGAAAATAAAAACAATGTCCACACACACAAAATAACTTTTTTCTAAAAATCCAGCTCGTCTTTTGGAGTGTAAGGGGAAAGAGGAGCATCCAGAAGAAACCCACACAGACACGGGGAGAAGCTCCAAACTCCGCACAATAAATGACCCAAACCAGGAATTGAACCCAGGTCCCGGACGCTGTGAGTCAGCAGTGCTAATCACAGTGTCACCATGCTGCACCATGGCGACAACACAATGGTATACATTTGGGAGAGAGTTTTCAGAGGAGTTCACAACACCGATCCTCACTCAACTACACGTAAATAGCCCTTCTACCTTGTGGGGGATTTGGAGGGTAAGAAGGCTGAGGGAGTAAACCCTGACAGAAATCCCTGTAGATGGTAATCAGTCAGACAGCTTACTGACAACCCCTGCAGCAGAACTGGTACCAAACAGTGCTGGTTCACCCTTGCCTCTGACTCATACTAACAGTTGACAGAGGGAGATCCCGATGCCTTGACAGCACAGAATCTCTATTGTATTTACCCTGGGCTGTACCCTGGAGAGGAGGCCACAGCATTGTTGCCAAATTAGTACAACACAGGAAGAAATGGTAATTTCACACCCGGTTGGCACAGGACACAACTACCAGGGTTTGCTTTCAAGTGTTTGAGAAAACTTCAGTGTTCAGTGAATAGTGACCGTCCATAATTCCCAGTGGGTTTGCTGCTGCCCCACTGTGGTCTACTGGACCAGTGAAGGTCAGTGAGTCCTCTCTTAGAACATAGAACATAGAACATAGAACATTACAGCGCAGAACAGGCCCTTCGGCCCACGATGTTGCGCCGACCAGTTACAAAAACAATGACCCACTAGCCTATACCAATCCCTTTTCGTCCATAAACCTATCCAGAGATCTCTTAAACGCCCCCAAACTAGACGCATTTACAACTGCAGCAGGCAGGGCATTCCAATCTGTGCACCTGGTAAGAAAAACTCAACAAAGGCCATTACCAAAGGAAAACCAAGCAGCCTGCCATAATGACAATCATCCAGTGAGAATGATATCCAATAATATGAAAGACATCAAAAGACATCATGGCACGAATCAATTCCAGCCTCCCAGACTGCCTTGATCCACTGCCATTCATCTACCTCCTCAACAGGTCCACACACGCCATCTCCCTGGCCCAACAGTCAACCCTGTAACACAGACTCATGTTTATCGACTATAGCTCAACCTTCAACACCATTATTCCTACTAAACTCACATCCAAATCCGTGGCCTGGGACTCGGCTTCTCCCTCTGCAGTTGAACCTCTAACCCACAAGCAGCAATAAATAGGGTGAGGCAACAACATCCCTTCCATAATCATCCTCAACAGCGGTGCCCGGCAAGACTGTGTCCTCACCCCCTTACTGTACTCCTTATACGCCGATGACTCAATTTACAAGTTTTCTGCTGACCCCAACATACTGGGTCAGATCCCAAACAATGATGAGATTGAGAACAGGGAAGGGTTGGAGAATCTGGTGAACTGTTCTGACCACAATCATCTTTTCCTCAATGTCAACGAAGCAAATCGACTTCAGGAGGTATCATGGAGTACATGCCCCTATCTACATCAATGGGTTGAAGTTGAAATGGTCTAGAGCTTCAGGTTTCCGGGGTCCGGTCACCTGTAACTTCTTGTGCCCTTCCATGCTGACACTATAGTTAAGAAAGCCCACGAATGCCTCTATTTTCTCAGAGGTCTAAGGACATTTGGCAGGTCAGCTGCGACTCTCACCCACTTTTACAGATGCATAATAGATAATATTGTAGCTTGGTGTGGCTCATGCTCTGTCCCAGACTGCAACAAACTTCAAACTTGGTGAATGCAGACCAGTCTATCATTCAAATCAATCTCCAACTCACCAACTCTGTCTAAGCTTCTCGCTGCCTCGCAAAAACAGCCAGCATAATTAGGGAATAATGCACCATGGATATATACTCGTCCCACTAGTTCCATTAGAGAAAAAAAGGTGTGAAGATATGTGCCAACCAATCCATAGAAAAACTACAGTGCAGAAGGGGGCCATTCATCCATCGACAATCCTAGCCAGGCCCTATCCCCGAAGTCCCACATGTGTACCCTGCTAATCCCCCTAATATGAGTATCACGGGACGCTAATTGGTAAGTTAGCATGGCCAATCAACCAAATGTTGGACTATGGGTGGAAAACGGAGCATCCAGAGGAAATTTACACAGAGAATTCCACACAGACATTGATCCAAGCTAGGAATTGAACTCATGTCCTTGGAGACATGAAACAGGAGTGCTAACCATGGTGCCACCATGCTGATGACTCAACAACAGCTTCTTCTTGCTGCCAGCAGGCGTTTGAATGGACCAATATGGCATTAAGTTGATCTTTTCCTCCACTCTAGCTATAACTGCATTACATTCTGCACTCTCTTATTCTCTATCCTTTGTCTGTAGAACACTCAACAAACAATCCTTTTCACCGTATACTAATATATATGACAAGAATAAGACAAATCAATTCAAATCAAACCAAACCAAATCAGTCTTTCACATATCAAGCTGGAACATCAGCACGATGTGTCCTGGACTTACCAATGAACTTACGCAGATTGATGACGTGCACAGGATTGCTGTGATCGAGATAAATTAACAAGGGTCAATGTGACTCTGGGGAGCTGCGAGAAACTGGACCTCCTCAAAGTGAATGCTTTCCAGAGAAACACGACACGTTCTTGTAACAGGAGAAATCCCAACAGGCAATGTGTGAGAATGAAGCTGGTTTCAAAGTAAACAAAAAATCATCACTGGTGATGATGGAATCCCGGGATCCCTGATGCTGTGAGGCAGCTGTGCTAACCATTGTGCTCTACTGCCATCCTACAAGGTGTCCTGGAGACATCCAAGATCACGCCCAAGACGGCATCATCACTATGTCCATGATTGGAAATCATGATGGTTGGAAATCAATCTGAGGGATAGAATTAATCTCCACTTTGAGGTAAGGGTTGATGAATAATAGTCAGCATGGCTTTGTCAAGTAGAGATCATGCCTACAATTTGCTTGAATATATTTAGGCGGTTATTGCATAAGTAGATGAAGGAAGTGCAGTCGATGTCGTCTAAATGGACTTCAGAGAAGAATTCCCTCATGGGAGACTGAACAGGAAAGTAATAGCCGATTGGATCGAGGGCAGTTTGGTAAATTACATTCAAAATCGGCTGAGTGGCAGGAGGCAGAGGGTGATGGTTGAATGTTGCTTTTGTGACTGCAAGCCAGTGTCCAGTGGGATTACACATGGATCGATGCTGGGTCCCTTGCTGTTTGTAGAGTACATGGTGGTCTAGGCATGAATGCGTGAAGTATGAGCAGAACTTCACAGGCACTGACCACAATCCCACCCAGCCCTATCCCCATAAAAATCTTCATTTTGACAGGCAGATTTGAGGGGGAGGGGGAGGGGGGGCGGTGGTCGGGGGGCGGGGTGGGGGTGGGGGGGCGGTGGGGAGGGGGGGGGGCGGGCACGGTAGCACAGTGGTTAGCATTGTTGCTTCATAGCTCCAGAGTCCTGGGTTTGATTCCCGGCTCGGGTCACTGTCTGTGTGGAGTTTGCACATTCATTAGAACATAAGAAATAGGAGCAGGAGTAGGCCATCTAGCCCTTCAAGCCTGCCCCGCCATTCAATAAGATCGTTGCTGATCTGTCGTGGCTCAGTTCCACATTCCCGCCCTCTCCCCAGAACCCTTAATCCCCTCACTTATCAAAAACCCATCAACCCGCGTCTTAAAAATATCTAGCGAGGCAGCCTCCACCACCTCAACAGGCAGAGAATTCCAGAGATTCACCACCCTTTGAGTGAAGAAGTTCCTCCTCAACTCCGTTCTAAACCACCCCCCCTTTATCTTGAGGCTGTGCCCCCTCGTCCTACTGTCCTTTCTGAGCGGGAAGAGTCTCTCCACCTCTATCCTATCCATCCCATTCATCATCTTATACGTCTCAATGAGATCTTCCCTCATTCTTCGAAATTCTAACGAGTACAAGCCTAGTTTATCCAGCCTCTCGTCATAGCTCAACCTCCTCAACTCCGGTATCAGCCTAGTAAACCTCCTCTGCACTCCTTCCAAGGCCAAAATATCCTTGCGTAAGTACAGCGACGAAAACTGCACACAGTACTCCAGCTGCGGCCTCACCAATGCCCTATACAGCTGCAGCAAGACCTCCCTACTTTTATATTCAATCCACCTCGCTCAGAAGGCCAGCATCCCATTAGCCTTCCTGACCACCTGCTGCACCTGCAAGCTGGATTTTTGCGACTCATGCACAAGGACCCCGAGGTCCCTCTGCACCGTCGCCTGCTGCAGTTTTTTGCCATGTAAGTAATAGTCCTTCCTACCACTATTCCTACCAATAATTTGCACACCTTGGGGCACTAAGGAACAATTTACCATGGCCAATCCACCTAATGTGCACATCTTGGGACACTAAGGGACATTCTCCTAGTGTCTGCGTGGATTTCCTCCGGGTGCTCCGGTTTCCTCCCACAGTCCAAAGGTGGGCGGGTTAGGTTGATTGGCCATGCTAAATTGACTGTGGAACCATAGGTTAGAGGATTAGTGGGTAAAATATGGAGGGATATGGGGGTAGGGCCTGGGTGGGATTGTGGTCGGTGCAGACTTGATGGGCCAAATAGCTTCTTTGTGTACTGTAGGGTTTCTATGATTTCTATGACTTGCAGCTGTGTTCCCAACCTTGTACCAAACCTATGTGGTTGCAAATACACAATTCAGATACACAAGTGAGATCTTGCTGTAAACAATAAAAATGGATTCTGCAGCCTGCTGACTGGGTGGGTGATAAGCAGTGAACTGCTATATAAGAACATAAGAAATATAAGACACATAAGAAATAGGAGCAGGAGTAGACCATCTAGCCCTTCGAGCCTGCCCCGCCATTCAATAAGATCATGGCTGATCTGTCGTGGCTCAGTTCCACATTCCCGCCCTCTCCCCATAACCCTTAATCCCCTCTCTTATCAAAAACCCATCAACCCGCGTCTTAAAAATATTTAGCAAGGTAGCCTCCACCACTTCAACGGGCAGAGAATTCCAGAGATTCACCACCCTTTGTGTGAAGAAGTTCTTCCTCAACTCCGTTCTAAACCGCCCCCCTTTATCTTGTGGCTGTGCCCCCTAGTCCTACTATCCTTTCTGAGCGAGAAGGGTCTCTCCACCTCTATCATATCCATCCCATTCATCATCTTATATGTCTCAATGAGATCTCCCCTCATTCTTCTAAACTCTAACGAGTACAAGCCTAGTTTATTCAGCCTCTCCTCATAGCTCAACCCCCTCAACTCCGGCATCAGCCTAGTAAGCCTCCTCTGCACTCCCTCCAAGGCCAAAATATCCTTCCGTAATTACGGCACCGAAAACTGCACACAGTACTCCAGCTGCAGCCTCACCAATGTCCTATACAGCCGCAGAAAGACCTCCCTACTTTTATATTCAATCCCCCTCGCTATGAAGGCCAGCATCCCATTCGCCTTCCTGACCACCTGCTGCACCTGTAGGCTGGGTTTTTGCGACTCATGCACAAGGACCCCGAGGTCCCTCTGCACCGTCGCCTGCTGCAGTTTTTCGCCACGTAAGTAATAATCCTTCCTACCATTATTCCTACCAAAGTGGACCACCTCGCACTTGCCAACATTAAATTCCATTTGCCAGTTCCTGGCCCATTCGCCCAGCCTATCTAGATCCTTCTGTAGACTCTCCACTCCCTCCGCACAATTTGCCGTTCCACCAATCTTGGTGTCATCAGCAAATTTCGACACCATACCCTCGGCTCCCTCCTCCAGATCATCTATATAAATGGTAAATAGCTGAGGCCCCAGCACCGACCCCTGGCGCACTCCACTCGTCACCAACCGCCAATCCGAATAGCACCCATTGACCTCCACTCTCTGCCTCCTATTTGACAACCAATCCTCTATCCACTCTAACACCCTACCCCCAACTCCATGCCCCCTGACCTTCTGCAACAACCTCTTGTGAGGTACCTTGTCAAACGCCTTCTGAAAATCAAGAAAGACCACATCCACCGGCTCTCCTTTATCCACCGCCCTAGACACATCCTCATAGAACTCCAGTAAATTTGTCAGACACGACTTCCCTTTAACAAAACCGTGCTGCGTCTGCTCTATCAAGCAATTCCCCTCAAGATGCCTCGCTATTTCCTCCTTGATGACGGATTCTAACATTTTACCTCCAACAGACGTTAAACTAACCGGCCTATAATTCCCTGCCTTTTGCCTGGCACCCTTCTTAAACAACGGCGTAACATTAGCCGTTTTCCATCTTCCGGCACTTCCCCGGAATCCAGCGATGTCTGGAAAATAACCACCAAGGCATCCACTATCACCTCCGCCTATATGTTGTATGTCGAAGGTAAAATGGATTCTGTCTCAATCTTTTACTCATGAAGGAATAGTGTTTGATGTCACATGTCTATGAAAAGTCCCAGCGCACAGAAGACATCCCAGCCCATGGGCCCTGAGACAATTGTCAGTGGCTGAAAGAAATAACAACTGGATACAGAGATTCAACAGAAACAAGAGCAGCAAACCGAGTACAGTAAATGACAGGGAAATCAACACAGTTAAACAGCCTTTCTAGCAAGAGAAACGGGACACAGGGGAGGGGACTTTACAGCCTCACTCTCCCCAAAGCTGCAAAATCCCTCCCGTGTTTAACAGACCCTCCCCACGCTCTGTCCCTCGCCTGTTCCGACTCCTTGGTGGTCAGGCTGGTAAAATTCCAGCCAGGGACTTACCCGGAACACCAACAATAGCCAGGAGGGGATAGTAAAAGCATTGAATCACGTGCAGTAGATATCGAATCCGACCAACTAATGTTATCTGGACGCCATCTTCAGTCAACCAAGAAATCCAGTATGATAAACTCCTGTCCTTAGTTGGAACATCAAAATCCATTGTTCCCAGATTCTGATCCATTGTGGTAACATTCCAATTGATTGTTCCCAGATTCTGATGCATCGCTGGGAGATTCCAATCCACTGCTCCCAGATTCTGATCTCTCCTCTCCCTCCCTCTCTCTTCACAGCCGCTGATCTCTGTTAGTTTGGAGTTGTCACTCCCGCTGACTCAATGGGGCAACACATTGAACAGAAACCCTTATTAATAGAAGAGGGAAAACCCTCCAGGCAGACTAATCGGATCCATGGAGACTCACATCAATTACAGTCACTAAACAAACAGCTTCACTTCACCCCGTTCAATCCAACACTTTTTATACCCAAAGTAGAATATTTACAGCCTAGATGGGGTGTTGATGGTCACGGAAATTTGGAAACAATGAAGGGTCAAACCATAACTCTTTCAATATTCATTCGATATAACAGAGTCCCTCTGCTCGGCTTAATTTCGAGAGAGATAGAATACAACAGCAGGGGTGTACTGCTGAGGTTTTGTAAATCTTTGTTCAGACCACATTCCGAATATTGTCAGCACTTTTGGTTCGGTCGGAGGGGGGGCGTCTTAGTGAAGTCGGGTAGCACGGTCGGTGCAAGGTTGGAGGGCCGAAGGGCCTGTTCCTACGCTGTAATTTTCTTTCTTGGTCCTTTTCGGCCCCATATCTAAGGAAGGATGTGCTGGCCTTGGAGAAGGTCCAGAGGAGGTTCACAAGAATGGTCTGGTGAATAAAAGACTTGACGCACGAGGAGTGTCTGAGGACTTTGGGTCTGTACTCGATGGAGTTTGAAAGGATGAGGAGGGGGATATCAATGAAACTTTCAGAATAACAAAAGGCCTGGATAGAGTGGAAGTGGGGAAGATGTTTCCAATAGTAGGAGAGACTCGGGCCCGAGGGCACAACCTCAGAGGAAACATCAATTGTCCACTCATTCATTGGAGCGAGCGGAGTGAAGGTTGCACAGAAGAAAGGAAGCGATTACCTTTGTAAACATTTTTGCAGGCTTTTTAACTGTAATTCTGCTTTAAAAGTTAGACAGGAAGTGGGCTGCGGGGCTTTGTGGGAAGGGATTTTTTTTACTGCGCAAAGTGTAAAAGGAGGATTGCTGTAGACAGCGGGCAGCGTCAGGAGTGGGCAGCAGAGTGAGCTGTAAGGTCTTTGGATCACAGGACTAGAGAGAAAAGGGCAAGGTAAGTCTAAATTCTTAACTGTGTTTAGAAATCACTAGGAGACTGTGATGGAGGGACATGTGATGTGCTGTTTCTGTATGATGTGGGAGCTGGTGGACCCCAAGGTCCTTCCCAGTGACCATGTCCGCAGTAAGTGCTGGTTGCTTGAAGAGCTCCAGCTCAAAGTAGACGAGCTGAACTCTGAGCTTCAGACACTGAGGCTCATCAGGGAGAGGGAGTGTAACCTGGATAATTGGGTACAAGAGAGACTCACACCCCCTAGACTGGCTAACTCTGAGGGTCAGGAACAAGAGGGTGCTGGTGAGGGGTGTGATGGTGCGAGGAAGGAGGGGGGAGTGGGGAGGAAGGAGGGGAGGACCCAAAGGCCTTAGCCTCTCAATCTGCACAACAGGTTTGAGGTTCTTGCTCCCAGTGTGGACAAGAATGAGGGCTGCAAGGTGGACGAGCAAACTGCCCATGGTACAGTGGTGCAGACACAGGACAAAGAGGGAGAAGTAAAGAGGAATGTAGTGGTAAATGGGGATAGTGTAGTTAGGGGCATAGACACTGTGCTTTGTCACAAAGATAAAGAATACAGAAGGATGTGTTGTCTGCATGGTGCTCGGGTCCAGGATGTATCATCTGGGCTGCAGAGGAACTTGGAGTGGGAGGGTGAGAATCCAGTCGTTGTGGTACACTTGGGTACCAACGACATAGGCAAATTGGGAACTAAGGATCTGCAGAGGGAGTATGCAAAGCTGGGAATCAAATTAAAAAGCAGAACCGACAAGGTGGTTATCTCTGGATTACTCCCTGAACCACATGCAGATGGGCATAGGGTAAATAGGATCAAAGAGATGAATGGGTGGCTCAGGGATTGGTGTGGGAGGAATGGGTTTGAATTTATGGGGCATTGGCACCAGTATTGGGGCAGGTGGGACCTGTTCAGATGGGATGGTCTTAGTCTGAAACGTGCTGGGACCAGAATCCTGGCGAATCGTATAACTAGGACTATTTAAACTAATTGGGGGGGAGGGTGCAGGGGCGGGAGAAATTACAATATCTAAAGTAAAAGAGAGGGTACAGGTGCAGGAAAATGCTGAGGATGTCCCAATAATAAAGGGAATGGGGGCATGAGAAAGATTGGTAGCGTTCCTTCAAGTAGGGTCCAGATAAAGGCTGGGATAAAGACACTTTACCTGAATGCACAAAGCATTCGGAACAAAGTGAATGAGCCGATGGCGCAGATCAGCACAAATGGATATGATCTGGTGGCCATTACAGAAACGTGGTTGCAGGGTGACAGGGACTGGAAGCTGAATGTCCAGGGGTATCAAGTGTTTAGGAAGGGTAGACGGGAGGAAAAAGGGGGTGGGGTAGCTCTGCTGATTAAGGATAATATCAGGGAAGATATAGGCTCCAAAGAGCAGAACATGGAATTGTTGTGGGTGGAGATAAGGAATAGTAAGGGGAGGAAGACGCTGGTGGGTGTGGTCTATAGGCCCCCAAATGAAAACTTTGAGGTGGGGCGGGCTATAAACAAGCAAATAATTGATGCGTGCAGAAACAGAACGGCGATAATTGTGGGCGATTTTAATCTGCATATTGATTGGTTGACCCAAGTCGGACGCGGTGGGCTTGAGGAAGAGTTCTTGGAATGCTGTCGGGATAGTTTCCTTGAACAGTGTGTGATGGAACCTACAAGGGAGCGAGCTACCTTAGATCTGGTGTTGTGTAACGAGGCAGGTAGAATTAGGGATCTTGTTGTGAGGGATTCTCTTGGGACGAATGATCATTGTATGGTTGAATTTCTGATGCAGATGGAGCATGAGAAAGTAGGGTCCCGAACCTGTGTCCTCTGTTTGAACAGAGGGGAGTACGATAGGATGAGAGTGGAATTGGCGAATGTAGATTGGGGGCACAGATTTGTTGGTAGGACTGCTGAGGAACAGTGGAGGATTTTTAAGGAGATCTTTCTCGGTACTCAGCAGAAATATATTCCGATGGTAAAGAAGGACTGTAGGAGAAGGGATAACCAGCTGTGGTTATCGAAGGAAATAAAGAAGAGTATTAAATTAAAAGCTGATGTGTCCTGAGTGGCTAAAAATAGTGGGCGATTGGAAGATTAGGAAAGATTTAAAAATCAACAAAGAATGACTAAAAAGGTGATAAAGAAAGGAAAGGTAGAGTATGAAGCTAAACTAGTACTAAATATAAAAAAGGACAGTAAAAGTTTTTACAAATATATGAAGAAGAAGAGGCTGGCTAGAGTGAATCTTGGACCTTTGGAGGATGAGAGGTGGGATTTAGCGGTGGGCGATGAGGAAACGGCAGAGGTTTGAATAAGTTTTTTGCCTCAGTCTTCACGGAGGGGGACACGAATAGTTTGCCGGATATTAAAGATAGAAGGATGGTAGGAGGTGAGGGCCTAAATGCGATTACTATCACTAGAGAGGTAGGGCTAGATAGACTAATGGGACTGAAGGTGGACAAGTCCCCAGGACCGGATGGAATGCATCCCAGGAATCTGAAAGAAATGGCAGAGGTGACAGTGGATGCCTTAGTGATTATTTATCAAAATTCGCTGGACTCCGGGTAAGTGCCTGAATATTAATAACTGATATTAATATTAATATTAATAACTGGCCCTAATCTTGCCCTGACCAACCTTCTGTTCTTGACATACCTATAGAACGCCTTAGGATTCTCCTTAATCCTATCAGCCAAAGTCTTCTCATGTCCTCTTTTAGCCCTTCTCAACTCACTCTTCAACTCCCTCCTAGCCAATCTAAAGCTTTCTAGTGCACTATCTGAGCCCTCCAATCTCATCCGAACATAAGCCTCCTTTTTCTTTTTAACCATCGACTCAACTCTTTTAGTGCACCACGGTTCCCTAGATCTACCAAATCCTACACTGGTAGAGAATCCCACCCTTCCACCTCCTCTAACCTAATTATAAGTGTGTAGGAAGTTTTTTTTTACATTTTTATTTTTCTGCTGGTAATTGATTCAGGGATGGCAGTTGAGGCTGTAAGCTGCATCTCCTGTGGGATGTATGTAGTGAGAGACTCCAGCAGTGTTTCAGGTGATTTTACTTGTAGGAAGTGTGATAGATTGCAGTTTCTGGAGGAGCGTGTAAAGGAGCTGGAGGTGGAATTAGAGGAGCTCCGCATAATTCGGGAAGTGGAGGACGACATAGATAGGAGTTATAAGGAGTTAGTCACTCCTAGAAATAAGTCTTGGGTCACTGCCAGGAAGAGGGGAAAGAAGCAGTTGGGGGGACAATCCCCTGGGGCTGTTCCCCTCCAAAATAGGTTTTCGGTCCTGGAGGCTACAGTTGAGGAGAAATCAACTGGGGATAGCCAAAGGGAGCAGGTCTCTAGGGGTGAGCCTATTGGCAAGCCTCAGGTGGTTAGGGGTAAGAGATTGGGCCTCGTGATTGGGGACTCCACAGTTATGGGGACGGATAGGAGAGTTGGAGGTAAGGGTAGGGACTCAGGGCTGGTGTGTTGCCTACCAGGGGCTGGGGTCCGGGATGTATCGGACAGAGTATTCAGGACTCTTAGGGGAGAGGGAGATCAACCCCAAGTTATAGTTCATGTGGGGACACATGACATAGGGAGATTAAGGGAAGGGGATATTAAGCAAAGATTTATGGAGTTGGGGTGGAAACTAAAGGCAAAGTCTGGAAGAGTAGTTATATCTGGACTCTTGCCTGTGCCACGGGATAGTTTAGAGAGGAATAGAGAGAGGGAAAGTTTGAACTCGTGGCTGAGGGGATGGTGCAGGAGGGAGGGGTTCAGGTACTTGAGCAATTGGGGCTCATTCTGGGGAAGGTGGGACCTCTATAAGAGGGATGGTCTACACCTGAACCAGAGGGGAATCAATATCCTGGGGGGTAAATTTGCAAAGGCGATGCAGGGAGGTTTAAACTGATTCGGAGGGGGGGAGGGATAGTGAGGAAAGGGGTATAGTGAGGGGGGTATAGTTGGGGAATGCAAGGCACGGCATAGTGGGAGTGGGGCGGAGCAGGGTTTGAAATGTGTGTACTTTAATGCGAGGAGTATTCGCAATAAAGTGGATGAACTTGCAGCGTGGATCAGTACCTGGGACTTTGATGTTGTGGCCATTTCAGAGACATGGATAGAGCAGGGTCAGGAATGGATGCTGTAGGTCCCGGGGTTTAAATGCTTTAGTCGGAGTAGAGATGAAGGTAGAAGGGGGGGTGGGGTAGCATTGCTAGTCAAGGACTGTATCACAGTGTCGGAGAGGAAGTTTGATGAGGACTTGTCAGTTGAGGTAGTATGGGCGGAGATTAGAAATAGGAGAGGAGAGGTCACCCTGTTGGGAGTCTTTTATAGACCTCCTAAAAGTTCTAGAGAGGTTGAGGAAAGGATTGCGGAGACAATCCTGGTTAGGAGTGAAAGTAATAGGGTAATTGTTATGGGGGACTTTAACTTTACGAATATTGATTGGAATTGCTATAGTTCTAGCTCGCTAGAGGGGTCAGTGCTTGTACAAAGCGTGCAGGAAGGTTTTTTGACTCAGTATGTAGATAGGCCAACTAGAGGTGAGGCTATATTGGATTTGGTGCTGGGAAATGAGCCAGACCAGGTGCTAGACTTGGAAGTTGGTGTGCATTTTGGTGATAGTGACCACAATTCGGTTACGTTCACCTTAGTGATGGGAAGGGATAGGCATGAACCTCGGGTCAGTAGTTTTAGCTGGGGTAAGGGCAATTATGAGGCTATTAGGAGTGAATTAGGAAGCATAGATTGGACTAGGAGATTACAGGGACTGGGAACGTCCGAAATGTGGAGTTTGTTCAAGGAGCAGCTACTGCGAGTCCTTGATAGGTATGTCCCTGTCAGGCATGGAGGATTTGGTAGATCTAGGGAACCGTGGTGCACTAAAAGAGTTGAGTCGATGGTTAAAAAGAAAAAGGAGGCTTATGTTCGGATGAGATTGGAGGGCTCAGATAGTGCACTAGAAAGCTTTAGATTGGCTAGGAGGGAGTTGAAGAGTGAGTTGAGAAGGGCTAAAAGAGGACATGAGAAGACTTTGGCTGATAGGATTAAGGAGAATCCTAAGGCGTTCTATAGGTATGTCAAGAACAGAAGGTTGGTCAGGGCAAGATTAGGGCCAGTTACAGACAGCAGGGGGAAGTTGTGTGTGGAACCGGAGGAGATTGGAGAAGTATTGAACCAATATTTCTCTTCGGTGTTCACGCAGGGGGACATGAATATAGCTGAGGAGGACATTGGGTTGCAGGGGTGTAAAATAGACAGTATTACGGTTGATAAGGGGGATGTGCTGGAAATTCTTGAGGGGCTGAAAATAGATAAGTCCTCTGGTCTGGATGGGATCTACCCTAGGATTCTCTGGGAGGCTAGAGAGGTAATTGCAGAGCCTCTGGCTCTGATCTTCAGGTCGTCATTGGTCTCTGGTGTAGTCCCGGAGGATTGGAGGATAGCGAATGTTGTCCCATTGTTTAAGAAGGGGAACAGAGACTTTGCCGGGAATTATAGACCGGTGAGTCTTACTTCTGTTGTGGGAAAGGTTTTAGAAAAAATTATTAGGGATAGGATTTATAGTTATTTGGAGTGTAATGAATTGATTAGAAATAGTCAGCATGATTTTGTAGCGGGTAGGTCGTGCCTTACTAACCTTATTGAGTTTTTTGAGAAGGTGACCAAAGAGGTGGATGGGGGCAAGGCAGTTGACGTGGTATATATGGATTTTAGTAAGGCGTTCGATAAGGTTCACCATGGTAGGCTTCTGCAGAAAATGCAGATGTATGGGATTGTGGGTAATCTAGGAAGTTGGATCAGGAATTGGCTATCAGATAGGAGACAGAGGGTGGTGGTTGATGGTAAATATTCATCATGGAGTTCGGTTACGAGTGGTGTGCCTCAGGGATCTGTTTTGGGGCCACTGTTGTTTGTAATTTTTATTAATGATCTGGATGAGGGTATAGTTGGGTGGATTAGTAAATTTGCTGATGACACCAAGGTCGGAGGTGTGGTAGATTGTGAGGAAGGGTGTCATAGTCTGCAGGGAGACTTAGATAGGTTGCAGAGCTGGGCCGAGAGGTGGCGGATGGAATTTAATGCGGAGAAGTGTGAGGTAATTCACTTTGGTAGGAGCAACAGATGTGTCGAGTATAGGGCTAACGGGAGGTCTTTGAATAGTGTGGATGAACAGAGGGATCTAGGTGTATGTGTACATAGATCCCTGAAAGTTGGGAATCAAGTAGATAAGGTTGTTAAGAAGGCGTACGGTGTCTTGGCGTTTATTGGTAGGGGGATTGAATTTAGGAGTCGCAGCGTCATGTTGCAACTGTACACAACTCTGGTGCGGCCGCACTTGGAGTACTGTGTGCAGTTCTGGTCCCCGCATTACAAGAAGGATGTGGAGGCGTTGGAGAGGATGCAGAGGAGGTTTACTAGGATGTTGCCTGGTATGGTGGGGAGGTCCTATGAGGAGAGACTCAGGGATTTAGGGTTGTTTTCGTTGGAAAGAAGGCGGCTAAGAGGGGATCTTATTGAAACATATAAGATGATTAGAGGTTTAGATAGGGTGGATAGTGATAGCCTTTTTCCTCGGATGGAGAAAGCTAGCACGAGGGGGCATGGCTTTAAATTAAGGGGGGCTAGCTACAGGACGGATGTCAGGGGTAGGTTCTTTACCCAGCGGGTGGTGAGGGATTGGAATGCCCTGCCTGCTGCAGTTGTAAATGCGTCTAGTCTGGGGGCGTTTAAGAGATCTCTGGATAGGTTTATGGACGAAAAGGGTATAGGCTAGTGGGTCATTGTTTTTGTAACTGGTCGGCGCAACATCGTGGGCCGACGGGCCTGTTCTGCGCTGTAATGTTCTATGTTCTATGTTCTATGTTCTATTGGAAAACGGCTAATGTTACGCCGCTGTTTAAAAAAGATAGCAGACAAAAGGCAGGGAATTATAGGCCGGTTAGTTTATCGTCTGTAGTTGGACAAATGCGAGAATCCGTCATCAAAGAAGAAATAGCGAGGCGCCTGGAAAAGAATGGTTTGATCATGCAGACACAGCACGGATTCATTATGGGGAAGTCGTGTTTGACGAATTTATTGGATTTCTATGAGGATGTGACTACTGCAGTAGACAGAGGGGAACTGGTGGATGTGATGTTTTTAAATTTCCAAAAGGTGTTTGATAAGGTGCCTCACAAAAGGTTGCTACAGAAGGTTAGGGTGCATGGAGTTGGGGGTAAGGTGTTAGCATGGTTAGAGGATTGGTTGTCTAATAGGAAGCAGAGAATTAGTATCAATGGGTGCTATTCTGGTTGGCAGTTGGTGACTAGTGGAGTGCCGCAGGGATCGGTGCTGGTGCCTCAGCTATTTACCATTTATATAGACAATCTGGAGGAGGGAGCTGAGTGTAGGGTAACAAAATTTGCTGATGACACAAAGATGAGTAGAAAAGCAAATTGCGGGGAGAGTGTGGAAAGTCTGCAGAGGGATCTGGATAGGCTGAGCGAGTGGGCGAGGACCTGGCAGATGGAGTACAATGTTAGCAAGTGTGAGGTTATCCACTTTGGCAGAAATAATAGTCGGAGGGATTATTATTTAAAGGGTGAAAAGCTGCAGCATGCTACGGTGCAGAGGGACCTGGGGGTCCTTGTGCATGAGTCGCAAAAACCCAGTTTGCAGGTGCAGCAGGTGGTCAGGAAGGCGAATGGGATGTTGGCCTTTATAGCGAGGGGGATAGAATATAAAAGCAGCGAGGTCTTGCTGCAACTGTACAGGGCACTGGTGACGCCGCAGCTGGAGTACTGTGTGCAGTTTTGTATGCCACACTTGCGGAAGGATATTTTGGCCTTGGAGGGAGTGCAGAGGAGGTTTACTAGGCTGATACTAGAGATGAGGGGGTTGGCCAATGAAGAGAGACTCAATAGACTGTGTCTGTACTCGTTGGAGTTTAGAAGGATGAGGGGGGATCTTATAGAGACGTATAAGATAGTGAAGGGGATGGATAGGGTAGAGGTAGAGAGATTCTTCCTGCTTACAAAGGACAGCAGGACTAGAGGGCACAGCCTCAAGATGAGTGGGGGGCATTTTAGATCAGAGTTGAGGCAGAATTTCTTCACTCAAAGGGTGGTAAATATCTGGAATTCTCTGCCTGCTGAAGTGGTGGAGGCTGCCTCGCTAAATATATTTAAGTCACGGGTGGATAGGTTTCTGATAGACAGGGGAATTAAGGGTAATGGGGAGAAAGAGGGAAAGTGGAAATGATCCACTTCAGATCAGCCATGATCTTATTGAATGGCGGGGCAGGCTCGAAGGGCTAGATGGCCTACTCCTGCTCCTATTTCTTAAGTTCTTATGGGAGGAAACCGGAGCACCCGGAGGAAGCCCCCACGGACATGGGAATGGGTAGGGAGAACATACAAACTCCACACAAACAGTCACTGGAACCCGGATCCCTGAGGCAGAGGAGCTAAGCGCTGTGCTGCCTCACATATCATCGGGGCAGAGCTAATGCTCTAAATCAAGTTAGCATTGTAGTCTCTGGACCTCATGTGGGGGTGTCCCCCATTGCCCATTCCCACCCCCCACCCCCCCCAATACCCCCTCTCCACCCCCCCCACCTTCCCCCCCCATCCACCACCGCCTTTCAACTCCTTTTTAATCACCTCCCCTCCCCTCCAGGTTGAGTTGCTGCTGAGCAATGTGCCCTCCCTCTCCCCACCCCCACCCTCACCCCTCCCCCACCACAAACCGCTGGTATTTATTCTGATGTTCTTATTTGAGAATTGATGCGGCAGTTCTGTAGATGGATTTTGCCATCACACAAAGTTGTTTCCTCCAGCAGAAATCTGTATTGAAAGGATGGGTGGGTTTGCCCGTTTAAGTAGACACTTCCCACGATCAAAGAACAGCAGGAACAGGCCCTCCAAGCCTGCTGTAATCATGTTGTCAAAGAGTGAGTGCTTCATAATCCACTGTCTTCCTTCAAACAATTGGCACCGGCAGCACAGTGTTTAGCACTGCTGCCTCACAGTGCCACATTTGCTTCGTATGTTCCCACCCTCCTAGCTTTGAAAAACATTTCCTTTTTCTCTTTGACTAGGCTCACAATATCAGCCATTACCCATGGTTCCCAAAACTTGCCATACTTATCCTTCATCCTAACAGGAATGTGGAGGCTCTGAATCCCTATCAACTTACACTTGAAAGCCTCCCACATGCCAGTCGTTGATTTGTCCTCAAACATCTGCCCCCAATCTACATTCTTCAGTTCCTTCCTAATATTGTCGTAATTAGCCTTCCCTCAATTTAGCAGCTTAACTTGAGGACTGCACTTATCTTTATCCATCAGTACCTTAAAGCTTTCTGAATTGTGGTCACTGTTCCTGAACTGCTCCCCTACTGAAACATTGACCACCTGGCTGGGCTCATTCCCCAATACCAGGTCCAGTATGGCCCATTCCTTAGTTGGATTATAGAACATAGAACACTACAGCACAAACAGGCCCTTCGGCCCACGAGTTGCGCCGATCACATCAACACCTACCAACCTACAGACCTATCTATAACCCTCAATCTCATTAAACCCCATATACTCATCCAGAAGTCTTTTAAAAGACCCCAGCGAGTTCGCCTCCACCACCACTGACGGCAGCCGATTCCATTCACTCACCACCCTCTGAGTGAAAAACTTACCCCTAACATCACTTCTGAACTTCCCTCCCTGTACCTTAAATCTGTGTCCTCTCGTAGCAACCATTTCAACCCGGGGAAATAGCCTCTGAGAGTCCACCCTATCTATTCCTCTCAACATTTTGTAAACTTCTATCAGGTCACCTCTCAACCTTCGTCTCTCCAGGGAAAAGAGTCCCAGCTTCCTCAACCTAACTTCATAAGGCATGCCTCCCAGTCCAGGCAACATCCTTGTAAATCTCCTGTGTACCCTCTCAATAGCTTCTACATCTTTCCTATAGTGAGGCGACCAGAACTGCGCACAATTCTCTAAATGAGGCCTGACAAGGGTCTTATAAAGTTGCAGCATTACTTCCCGACTCCTAAACTCAATCCCTCGATTAATGAAGGCCAGTACACCATACGCCTTCTTGACCACCTCCTCCACCTGCGAGGCCGATTTAAGAGTCCTGTGGACCCGGACCCCTAGATCCTTCTGCTCTTCAACACTACTCAGACTTCTGCCCTTGATAGTGTACTCGTTCATCCCGTTGGTTCTGCCAAAATGGACGACTACACATTTATCCGCGTTGAAGTCCATCCGCCACTTCTCCGCCCAGTCCTGCATCCTATCTATGTCCTGCTGCAACTTTTGCCATCCTTCCAGACCATCCACAACACCACCGACCTTAGTGTCATCAGCGAACTTACTTACCCATCCCTCCACTTCCTCATCCAGGTCATTTATGAAAATGACAAACAACAAGGGTCCCAGAACAGATCCTTGAGGCACTCCGCTGGTGACTGACCTCCATTCAGAAAAAGCCCCATCCACAACCACTCTCTGCCTTCTGCAGGCAAGCCAGTTCTGGATCCACAAGGCCAAAGGCCCTTGGATCCCATGCCCTCTCACCTTCTCAAGAAGTCTTGCATGGGGGACCTTATCAAACGCCTTGCTGAAGTCCATGTACACTACGTCCACGGCACTTCCTTCGTCAATGTGTTCAGTCACATTATCGAAGAACTCAACTAGGCTCGTAAGGCACGACCTGCCCTTGACAAATCCATGCTGACTATTCCTGATCATGTCAAACCTCTCCAAATGTTCGTAAATCTTGTCCCTCAGAAGCCTCTCCATCAGCTTACCAACCACTGAGGTTGGTTATCTACATACTCCTTGCTCTTTAGGGAAAGGAATCTACCTCCTTACCCAGCCTGGCCTTTGTGTGATTCCAGAGGCACAGCAACGTGGTTGACTCTCAACTGCCCTCTGAGCGAGACATTCAGTTCAAGGGCAACTAGCGATGGGCAGTAAATGCTGGCCAGCCAGCAACACCCACGTCCCACAAATGAATTTAAAAAAAAGTATTATTGCCCCAACTCACAATAAAATCTTTCATTATGGAATTTACAGACTTGGATCTGACATCAAACTTTCTATTTTGAACGCCGTTTCATTGTTTCAAATGGGACTGACCAAATGTACAATCACAGAACAAAATATAGAGTCGGAGAGATTGACAGAGCAGGAACAGGCTGACCAGCCAACTCGCCCGTACTGACTACGTTTCCTAAACTGAACTAGTCCCATTCACCTGCATTTGGCCCATATCCCTAGAAACCTTTCCCATCCACGCCCCTGTCCAAATGTCTCTTAAATGTTGAAATTGTATCTGCCTCTACCACCGCCACAGGCAGCACATTCCATATGCCCACCACCCTGTGTGTGAAAAAAATTATCCTTTGGTTCCCTGCACCTCACCGCCCCCAACTTTAAACCTGCGCTCTCTAGTTTTGGACTCCCCCTACCTTGGGGGAAAAAAACCTCAGCTATTCAGCTTACCTACCGCCCCCGCATCCCCCCCCCCCCCCCCCGCCCCTGCCCCACCCCCACCTCCACAGGATTTTCATGAAAGGTTCGAAATGAGGATCAGGGTAAACATACAAATATTGTTCGTTCAGTTTCCACTGTGCATGTTTACGGAGGGACCGTGGTAATTCTCAGCTATTCTAACTTTAGTTGCCTCTTCAATGTCCTCCTGACCGCGACTTCTTGACTGGTTGCATTCGGTGGAATGCTGCAACTGCAGAAATCCATCACTCCCCTGTCAGGGTAAGTTGTCATTGTTGAAGATTCCACTCTGGTGCTGGCTATTATTCCTCATCTCTATGGCTGGCAGAACCTTGGAATTATTTTATCTCTAATCTGTACTCCTCATTGAGTGAGGCAGTATGATAGCAGAGTGGTTAGCACTGCTACCTCACAAGGCTAGGGACTCAGGTTCGTTCACTGTGCATTCTCCCCGTGTCTGCGTGTGTTTCCTCTGTGTGCTCCAGTTTCCTGCCACATTCCAAACATGTAGGGAAATAAGGTCAGGCTGTAATCAGGGTTAGAGATCGAGATTGAGAGTATTTTGGGGAAATACAGTTGCAATATTAAAAATAACTACTTGTATTCTATTTTGGCAATTGTATATCAACTTGCAAACATGTTAATGCCCAATATTGCCCCTTTAATCAAGTCAGCCATTACATTCGACGTGGGATATTTTTGAGCGATTTTTTATTGATTGGTTAAATGCTGTGACGTTATATCATACTGAAGGGATACTGAAGGGAACCGTGTTAGTAATACAATGAAACATTTTTATAAATAATACAAACCTGGTGACTATTAAATGAACAACTTAATGAAAATAGGGGGAGGCAATGGCCTTGTTGTATTACTGTTATACTATTAACCCATAAACTAAACTAATTTTCTGGGACCTGTCTTTGAATCCTGCCAAGGTATGGATTTTCTCCGGGCGCTCCAGTTTCCTCCCACATTCCAAAGATGTGTAGGTTATCTCAATTGGCAATGCTGAATTAACCTTAGTGTCCAAATGTGTGGAGGTTAGATGGATTGGCCATGCCAAATTGTCCCTTAGGATCCAAATATGTGCAGGTTAGGTGCATTGACAATGCTAACTTCTCCCTTTGTGTCCAAAGAAGTGCAGGTTAGGTGGATTGACCATGCTAAATTGCCCCATAGTATTGGGGGTCTAGTAGGAAAAATGCATGGGTTTAAAAAGGCATCTACAAATATCAAGATGACAACATTCTGCAATGATGCGGTGGAATCAGTAGGATATGGTATTTATCACATTTCTGCTTTTCTATCTACATCAAAGGGGGTGAATTGGGAATAGCTGAGAGCTTCAAGCTTCGAGGTGTTCAGATCACTAACAGCCTGTGCTAGGCCCTCTAAGCCAACGCTGTAGTTAAGAAAGCCCACCAACGCCTCTGATTTCTGACGAAGCTAAGGAAATTCGGCATATCCACCAAGAGTCTCACCAATGTTTACAGACCATAGAAAGTATTCCTTCTGGTTAGTACCACTGCTTGGTACGGCTCCTCCTCTGTCCAAGACTGCAGGAAACTACAACTGCTCGGATCATTCAAACCAGCCTCCCATTCATTGACTCCGTCTGCACTTCCCGCTGCCTCGGGGAATACAGCCAGCATAATTAAGCACCCCACGCACCCCATACATTCTCTCTTCCACCTTCTTCCATCAGGAAAAAGATGCAAAATTCTGGGGTCACGTGCCAACCGACTCTAGAACAGTTTCTTCCCTGCTGCTGTCGGAATCTGTCCAATCAGATTTTGATTGGACTTATCATACATTAAGTTGATTTTTCTCCACAGCCTAGCTATGACTGTAACACTATATTCTGTGTCCACATGTATTCTATGAATGGTCTGCATAGCGTGCAAGAAACAATACTTTTCACGATCCCAATACATGCGACAATAATAAATCAAATCAAATCCTTCTCCTCTATGTACTCTATGAATGTTATGCTTTGTCTGTATAGTGCACAAGAAACAATACTTTTCACTGTATCCCAATACATGTGACAATAATAAATCACATCAAATCAAATCCTTCTCCTGTATGGACTCTATGAAAGGTATGCTTTGTGTAGCATGCAAGAAAAATATTTTTCACTGCCTTCTAATACATGTATCAGTAATAACTCAAATTAAATCAAATCCTTCTTCCCTATGTACTCTATGTCTGTATAGTGTGCAATAAACAATACTTTTCATGCACACTAATACATGTGACAATAATAAATCAAATCAAATCCATCTCTCCCTATGTACTCTATGAATGGTATGCTTTGTCTGTATAGTGCGCAAGAAACAATACTTTTCACCATACCCCAATAAATGTGACAATAATAAATCAAGTCAAATCAAAGTTGTGCTAAGAGGCAAATGGTAAAAAGTTAAAAGTCAGCAATGCTATCAGCCAAGTTGTGAGGCTAAACAAAGAGACCCATCGCCAGTGATGAACTGAAGTCGACTACCTGGAATGCCGACAGCAGCAAGGATGGGATAATAAAGGGCAAACACAAGCCACCTTGGTGTTACATGCATGTTTATAAGACGTTCCACACTGCATTGTATGCTCGATATATTTATATGGTGTTTCATCCCTCCACGGAGACAATTAAATGTTTTGATCTGTTTTATATTAGTTACAGTCACTGAAACAACCAAATTAATCCAGAGCTTGTATTTTCATTTTGCTGGAATGTGCAATGTCTCCATTTGTCTTGAAGGGGAAGCTCCATGAGGCCGCACTCTGACACTGCATGTTAATTTGTGATTGCACCTTTCACGTGAAGAGGCTTCCTTTTTATCCAACGAACAACCTATGTCAGAGGGAGGCGATGGGCAAGTGCTATTTTTATTAGCACCGCTGATCTCATTGTGCCAGGGACGCGGATTTAATTCCGGCTTTGGAGTCTGTGTGGAGTTTGTATGTTCTCTCCGTGACTGCATGGGTTTCCGCCGGGTGATCTGGTTTCCTCTCACACTCCAAAGATGTGCAGGTTAGGTGGATTGGCCACGCTAAATAGCCATTTAGTGTCTAAAGATGTGCAGGTTAGGTGGATTGGTTATGCTAAATTGCTCATTAGTGCCCAAAGATGAGCAGGTTAGGTGGATTGGCCATGCTAAATTGCCCCTTAGTGTCCAAAGATGTGCAGGTTAGGTGGATTGGCCATGCTAAATTGCCCCTTAGTGTTCAAAGATGTGCAGGTTAGGTGGATTGGCCAAGCTAAATTGCCCCTTAGTGTCCAAAGATGTACAGGTTAGGTGGATTGGCCATGCTAAATTGCCCCTTAGCATCCAAAGATATGTAGGTTAGGTTGATTGGTCATTCTAAAATGGACCTTACTGTCCACTGATGTGCAGTTTAGGTGGGTTGCCCATGCTACATTGTTCCTTAGGGTCAGGGGATTAGCAGAGTAAGTACATGGGGTTGTGGGGATAGGGCCTGTTGGAACTGTGGTGCAGGTTTGTTGGGCCGAATGGCCTCCTTTTGTGCTGTACAGATTCTATATTAAGCTGATCTTTCTCTACACCCGAGCTGTGACTGTAGCAGTATATTCTGCACCCTTTCCTTTCTTTCTCCGCTATCTACTCTATGAACAGCATGCTCTGCCTGTATAGAACGCAAGCAACAGTGCTTTTCATTGTATCCCAATACACGTGACAACAATAATTCAAACCAGGTCGAATCCATTTAGAAGCCTACATATGTCAATGGCATCGTCCTTGTCACTATTTAATTCCAGAGCAGCTGAGGCCCAATTTATTCAGACTCTGACCAAGGGAGAAGATTCACTTCAGTGCAGCCAATTTCACAATCTTTCACCGCGTACCACCAACAAAGGACGTATTTCCAAAGGCATGAAGACTGGACATGGTATTCCAGGTATAATTTCACCAAAGCTCCATATCAAACTGGAAATGTCATCCTCCTTTCATGCTTGGAGGACTGAAAGCCAACTCCCTTTGATCGTCAACAGTTGAAAGATTGACGCCTTTTTGTTCATGAACCCCAGTCGAGAACGATTCTCGGGGGGGGGTGATTTTGCCATTTGTTTTTGAAGTGTGCTGGGCGGACTTGAAAGTGGGAGAGTTTCAGATCCTTCTATTGGGAATGTTTTTAGCACAAACCCGCACCCCGCACCCCTCTGCCTCCCCAACACTACCTGAAAAATTCTGAGCAAGTCTGTTGCAGAAGCCAGTGGATGGGGCGTAGCATCCCTGACAGCCTGCAGAGGGAGGCAGTGTGCATGTGCAAGGCCCCTGAAGCTGCACATGCGCATTGGCAGTAGCCAGGGTGGGGGTGGGGGGAGGGGGATGGGTGCGGTGGGGGGGACTGACAGAAAAGGGAGAGATCTCAGGCCCCGGCTAACTGCAGGCTGCCTGAAGCAGCTACCTGCCCCCCCCCCCACCCCTGCAATTGTGGGGGGGTCCATGGCCCAAAATATAGCCCCCCCCGCAACAACCCCTGCTGTCCGGACTGATCCCAACGATCATGGCTCCGCTGCCCTCCCCTCACCGATTACTGCAGAGTGGCAGCAGACTCCCCTCCTTCTCTCCCCCCAGTGATGGCTGCAGAGTGGCAGCAAACCCCTCTCCCTCTACCCCTGCCCCCTCCCTACCCCCCCATCACTGCAGACTGGCAGTGGGTCCTCTCTCCCTCCCTACTCCCCCACCGTTCGCTGCAGAATGGCAGCAAACCCCTCTCCCTCGACCCCTCCCTCCCTACCCCCACCTATCACTGCTGAGTGGCAGTGGGCCCTCTCTCCTTCCCCGCTCCCTCACGATCACTGCAGAGTGGCAGTAGACTCCCCTCTCTTCCTCCCTCCACCGATCATTGCAGAATGGCAGTGGGCCCTCCCCCCTCCCCCACCCCCACAAGATCACTGCAGAGTGGCAGCCGGCCCTCTCTCTACCCCACCCCCTCCCCCCCCACTCCCCACCACGATTGCTGAAGAGTAGAAGTGGACCACCTCTGCCAATGAATTGCTCGCCTACATTAACCCCTCCCCAGCATTAGCCCAACTCCCATTAGTCCCAACCGTCATTAGCACCTCCCCCTCTTGCCCGACGCCTTTTAGCCTCGTCCCCCCCAGTCGGCATTGCCCAGGTGCCAAGGTGGCACTGCCAGTCTGGCACTGCCCAAGGACCCACATCCTTATCCTCGGCCTCTAGAGTGAGCCACAATGATCTCTGCAAACAGGCACAAAGATCATCACTCGCTCCATATTTATCTCTTTCTGTCTCAATCTCTGTCACTCTCTGCCTCTCTCTTTTTGCCACTGTATGTCTCTATCTCTCTGACTCTATGCCTCTCTCTCTCTCTCTCTCTCTTTCACACACTGTCTCACTCTCTGTCCTCTCTCTCTGTCTTTCTCCGTCACTGTCATCAGGTGTGACATTCTCACCATATCCTCTCTCATTTTCTTTTGCGCTCTTTCTTTCTCTTTCTCAATCACTTTGTTCTACCCTCTGTCTCTCTCCCTCTCTCTTTCTCAGGCCCTGTTACTTTGGCTTTGATTTTGGTCTTTCTCTCTCTCTGTCTCCTCTCTCTTTGTCTCCCCTGTTTCTCCTTTTTCTCTGTTTCCCCCACCCCCCTCACACCATCTTGTCTCTCTGTCTCCTTTGTCTCTGCCCTCTCTCTATCTCGCTCTGTTTCCACTCTCTCTGTCTCCTCTCTCTCTCTGTCTCCTCTCTCTCTGTCCTCTCTCTCTGTCTGTCTCCTCTCTCTATCTCTCTCCTCTCTCTGTCTCCTCTGTCTCTGTCTCCTTTCTCTCTCTCTCTCTGTCTCCTCTCTCTGT
The DNA here is from genome assembly GCF_965287045.1 of Carcharhinus amblyrhynchos. Taxonomy (NCBI): domain Eukaryota; kingdom Metazoa; phylum Chordata; class Chondrichthyes; order Carcharhiniformes; family Carcharhinidae; genus Carcharhinus; species Carcharhinus amblyrhynchos. The sequence goes on from NW_027649792.1 coordinate 79,923, forward strand.
CTTCTCTCTCTCTGTCTCCCCCTCCCCCCACTCTCTCTATCTCCTCTCTCTCTCTCTCCTCTCTCTCTGTCCTCTCTGTCTGTCTGTCTCCCCTCTCTCTCTCTCTGTCTCCTCTTCCTGTCTTCTCTCTCTCTGACCCCTCTTTTCACCTCTCTCCTCCCTCACTTTCACGGTCTCTCTTGGCTCTCTGTCTCAGTTGCTCTCTGTCTCTGTGTCATACTGTGTATCTGTCTGCTATTGATTATGCCTCTGTCATGTTTTCATTTCTATAATTCAGGTCGGAAGCTCCAAAGTGTTTCATGAAGTCTGCCTGGATGCTACCTTTTGCTTTGGTAAGCATGAGATGCTTCACTTCAACTATCATCCAATTAATCTACGAATGAGCTCTCATCAAACAAAGTTTATTTGATATACAGTTTATTGAATTTACATATAGAAAGAAAATTAGCAACACATTTTACCAGTTACAAACAAAAATTAAACATGATATTGCATGAACTTTAACATCCAAACAACATTCCAATGAAACAAATCCTGGAAAAAAAACACAGGTTTAGCACAGCAAAAAAATAATGCCCACACGATATTGGGATTTAGACCTTTGCTTTATTGTTGCAGTTCTCTTGCGGCACACACAGACAAACTTGCAGTCAGAAGAGTTTTGCAACCGCGAAGACTCTAGTCAAATGAACCATGAGCTGCAGATTTTCTTCTCAGGAGGGGTCAGGCACCTTACTTATATCTAACAGCGGAATTTCCAGAAACATGGGAGAGAGAGAGAAAGAGGAACTCTGCTTTCCAGGTTTATATCCACCTGCTTCGGAAGTAACATTGAAATGAATCCTTACATATTTCCTGGGAGGAACCACCTGATTTTATTTTGTCAATCGAACTTCCCTCTCACAATGCAAGGACATAAAAGATCCCACAGTAAAAATAAACAAATCCTCATTTAAGCCATTGAGTGGCAATAAATGGACATTAAGCAGATGGCCCAGCAACACTGAGAAAAAAAAATCTCAAAAGGTCTGCTTATAACTGTCGAGAACATGATTTAAAACAAATCTTAAAGGTAGACTAACATCAGACCGTGTCGATTTGTTTCCTTCTCTTTCCCTCTCTGTATATACTTGCGTCAATATCCTCCTTCATCCTGCCTCTTCCTCTGTCTATTTTGATCTCTGTCACTCTCGCTGTGTCTGTCACTCTCTCTGAGTCCCTTTGTTAATGGTTCTCTGGCTGTGTCATTTGCTATGTATCTTGATGTCTCTGTCCCTCTCTCTCTGGCTCTCTATCTCTTTGTCTGCATCTCCCTGAAGGATGTGTTCATTAGACGTATTGGCCTCAAACAGGAAACGGGCTGTGGTGACTAGGGGAATTTCAAAGTAACTTAATTGCACTGTTAATGTCAGCCTTACTTGTGACTAATAAATAAACTTTACTTTTCATGTTACTTCACCTCTCTCTCCCATTCTATCACTATCTATTTCTTTGTCTAAACCTCAGCCTCTACGTCTGTATTTTGCCCTCGCTCTCTCTCATTTTCCCTCTCTATCTCACTCTATCTCTGCCCCTTTAATTTCTTTCCAGTGTCCTCAATCTCACATCTCAACAGCTCTGCATCTCATTCTTCCTCGCTGTCTCTTTGGTTTTTGTCCCTCTCCCCACCCCGAACTGCATTCTCTTTCCCTCTCCATCCACCACCACTGCCCTTTTCTCTCACTGTCTCCCTGATTCTCAGCCTATCTGTTTTATTTCTCTCTCTCAGTTTCATTCCCCATTTATTTCTCTCTCTTTCTACCCCTCTCCTTGTCTCTCTCTTTCTCACACACACACTCACACCTAATCTCTCTCCAATCTCTCTCTTCCCCTCTCTCTTTCCTCTCTCAGGATTTCAGTTCATTTCCATTTCAACCCTACCCATGCTGAGTTGGTAAAAAATCTCTGTCTCCAATGCTCTGCTGTCTTTATACACCCAGTTTGTGAACAGAACTCCCACTTACCTGGTGAAGAAGCACCATTCCGAAAGCTAATGGCTTTTGCTACCAAATAAACCTGTTAGACTTTAACCTGGTGTTCTGAGACTTCTTACTCCAATCCCCTGGCCATCTCTGTGACAATACTTGCTCTCTGTATTTTTTGTATCCATTCGCGAGGCATGGGCATCGCTGGCTGGGCCAGCATTTAGTCCCAATCCCGAGTTGTCTATGAATTGAGTGGCTTGTTAATACATCATTTCAGAAGGCACTGAAGAGTCAACCACATTGCTGTGACTCTGGAGTTACACTTTAGCCTGACCAGGTAAGAACGGCAAAGGTCCTACCCGAAAGGGATATTAGTGAACCATGTGTCTCCCCGACAGCTGATAATGGTCATCAGTAGAATCTTAATTCCAGGATTATATAAATTGATTCAAATTCCACGTCTGCTACGCTGGGATTCGACCCTGGGTCCCCAGAGGTGACCTCAGCTTCTTACTGATAGCCCCACCATTTGACCTCTGTATATCGCAGTCAGATTTCTGTCAGATCAGGGTGACCATTTGGCATGATGTGAAGGATGGCCCTAACAGTGGACGGATAGTATTGTTGGGGGGCAGAATGTCTGCCCTTTCAGTGTCTCGGAAGAATGAGGGAAGATGGTCTAGCCAGTGGAAGGATTAATGTTTATTTATCAGTATCACAAGTAGGCTTACATTAACACTGCAATGAAGCTAGTGTACAAATACTGTTGTTGCCACACTCTGGTGTCTGCTCAGGTAGAATTTAACACCTAATCCATCTAACTAGCAAAAATTTTGGACAGTGGGAGGAAACAGGACCAGCTGTATGAAATCTATGCAGACATGGGGAGAATGTGCAGACTCCGTACAGTCATTGACCTGAGTCAGGAACTGAACTTGGGTTCATGGCACTGTGAGACAACAGGGCTAACCACTGTGTCACCGTGGCACCACCCCCCATTTTGTCATGGGGTCGCATTTCCCAATTGGTGTCATTCTTGTAATTCCAGAAACTCTTGGTGATTCAGTTCAGTTTTATTAATTAAATAACTAGCATAAATATCTAAAACGACAGATGGTCAAAACATCAGATGTAAAGGTCTAAAATATAAGATGATTAGAGGTTTAGATAGGGTGGACAGTGATAGCCTTTTTCCTCGGATGGAGAAAGCTAGCACGAGGGGGCATAGCTTTAAATTAAGGGGTGGTAGTTATAGGACGGATGTCAGGGGTAGGTTCTTTACCCAGAGGGTGGTGAGGGATTGAAATGCCCTGCCTGCTGCAGTTGTAAATGCGCCTAGTTTGGGGGCGTTTAAGAGTTCCGTGGATAGGTTTATGGATGGTAAGGGTTTGGTTTAGGTTACAGGGTCATTGTTTTTTAACTGGTCGGCGCAACACAGTGGGCCGAAGGGCCTGTTCTGCGCTGTAATGTTCTATGTTCTATGTTCTAAAATAAATACGTCAGCTCATTCTCCATCTGCTGTCTGAAGCATGAAAAAGGGAGCATTCTGAAACTCTTAGTGTTTCAGCTCTCCCCTTGGGTTAATGAAAGGAAAAATTGGAATCAAGAGAGACTTCAAGACATCCTGCAGTTGCTTTCTGAACTGAGTTTGTGTCACAGCATAAATTGCAGTGTTTGTGCAGCAGCTCAGGAGCTGCAGCATGAAGCCCAATTCCAGAACAAAGCGATCTACCCATATGGACTTATAACCCAAACCATACATCCTGATCCATATAGAATAAAACATTGACAGTGACCATAACAGGATGAAATTGCTGGTGATAACAAATAGTAAAATGATTGATTTCCTTCGACTCTCCATCTCTGGGTCATTGGAACTCTCCCCACTGCTGTGAGCACGGAGTCTCCTGCGGGCTCTGCTGCTCACTAAAATCTGTCTGACCGTGACAGCATTGAGCAGCAGAATCAGAACAAATGGGACACAAGGTGTTAGCACTTGGTGGAGGAACTCAATGGTTATCCAAACCGAAGATAAGTGGACTTCCTGAGCGGCATCACAAAACCAGGGGTCATTCCACAGCCAATATCGACCATTTAGCATAAAATACCAGAAAATGTTCTTTAAACAGCTCAGCACTGTCACTGTTCCCAAAGCCACAGCTGCCGTTTTCTCACTGCAATATTTAATTTTCAGCTTGGGGCAGCAAATGGCCACAAATCGATCAAAGGTGAAAGTGACGGTGAACCAGACAGAACAGTCAGTGGCTGCGTAAAGCAGGACGGCGTGGATGTTACAAATGGGGATGGCCCACAGGAATTCAAACTGATCTCGATAAACAATTGGAATGTGTCTCAAGATCAGGTCAAAGATAATGACCAGTAGGTCCCCCACCGACATGGCCGCCAGGTAATGGGTGACACACTTGGACAGACCACAGTTTCTGCTCTTCAGGGTCACAATTGTGATTACATTGACTGTCAGGAAGGGTAATAAACAATCAATTTATATATCAAGCTGGGGAACACATTGTTAGTTTGCATTTAGTTTTACTGATATTTTCCAAAATGTAACTGCATCCTACGAATATACCGAGAATCAATGAAACTGAAATGCCAGCTGGGAAGGGATGTAATGCAGTTCAATAAATGAAAAAAATGGACAACAAAAGCTGGGTTGAGGAGTAAGGAGAAATTGGAGTCTATGATTTGATTTATTATTGTAACATGTATTAGTAGAAAATGAAACGTATTGTTTCATGTATGCTATTGTTGTGAAGTTAGTGTTTGGAGAATTGTAAAGCAATTGTAAAAATGTTAAGAGTTGTGAAGTTGTCTACTTAAAAGATGTTTTTTTCACACTTAGAGTTCATAAAGAGATGCATGTGTACACAAAGAGCCCCAAAGTGAAAGAACATTTCAGAGACAAAAACAACAGGGCTGCTTTGGTAACAGCCTTTAAGCTTTGGATCATAACATGTTATTGAATTTTAACCAATTAATTTAAAATAGGATTTGAATAGGAGCAACCTATAGGATTTAAATTTGGTACTTTGATAACCTGTAAACCAACTCTACTGTGGCGGGTTTTGGGATGTCATTCGTGGTATAAATCCAACTCCCAGCTGCAGAGACTGCTTGTCAACGACTGCCACAGATCTCAGCAAGAGAGGGAGACGCACAGAGTGCAACTCTCTCTGTCAGTGTAAAAGTACATTTATGTCTTAAAAGAAAACCTCATCTCAACCATAAAGGTACCAACAGAAGCAAGGGAGGCAAATGATAAAGAAGAAAGCAGACCACTGAGGACATGACCTGATTGTATTTTGAGTGTGACTAAGAATTCTATTATTTTGTTAGAACATAGAACATAGAACATAGAACATTACAGCGCAGAACAGGCCCTTCGGCCCACGATGTTGCGCCGACCAGTTACAAAAACAATGACCCACTAGCCTATACCAATCCCTTTTCGTCCATAAACCTATCCAGAGATCTCTTAAACGCCCCCAAACTAGACGCATTTACAACTGCAGCAGGCAGGGCATTCCAATCCCTCACCACCCGCTGGGTAAAGAACCTACCCCTGACATCCGTCCTGTAGCTACCCCCCCTTAATTTAAAGCCATGCCCCCTCGTGCTAGCTTTCTCCATCCGAGGAAAAAGGCTATCACTATCCACCCTATCTAAACCTCTAATCATCTTATATGTTTCAATAAGATCCCCTCTTAGCCGCCTTCTTTCCAACGAAAACAACCCTAGATCCCTCAGTCTCTCCTCATAGGACCTCCCCACCATACCAGGCAACATCCTAGTAAACCTCCTCTGCACCCTCTCCAACGCCTCCACATCCTTCTTGTAATTATTTTGTTATTAAGTTGTAATTGTAATTATCTGAACAGGTTTCCATTAGAATAACATTTCATTCAGCTTGTTTATGGTTTAGTTAACCTGTTTACTGTTAGTTAAATAAATAACAAGTTACTTGTTTTTTTGGAGAGTCTCGGGTAGTTATTTTGATTTAACCAACAATAGCTGTTGAAGTGCAGATAATGCCCCTTCCCAGTCACTTCTTAACAGATTATTAAGTGAGAGACTTCTCTTTGAGTGTTAGCTCTCAGAGAGGAGATCAACCTTCCCTTTGTAACAGACCTGGGGGCTCAGGGCCAGGAATTTGCAGAGTCCTAGATCTTTGAATAAACTTTAAGTGAGAAATGGAAGATCCGTTAAGGACAACAAGCTGGTTTAATCAAAAGACAAGTGGCTCTTCACGTTACTAAAGAGGCTTTGGGGATCAAAAATGCTTCCCAAATTTGCCAATGAAGTTTAGAAAGACTGAAAAATGTGACACTTGTAGAATTGGCAAACAAGATAAAATTGGGTTTCACTAGGGATAAAAGGAAAGCTGAAATTGTAATGGAAGTTGCCAAGATCTGAGGTGAATCAGAGAAAGAGTCAAGTACAGTTGGGTCATACAGTCATCGATGGGTTCTTGATAAGAGAGGGGATTAAGGGTTATGGGGAGAGGGCGGGAAAGTGGAACTGAGCCACGACAGATCAGCCATGATCTTATTGAATGGCGGGGCAGGCTCGAAGGGCTAGCTGGCCTACTCCTGCTCCTATTTCTTATGTTCTTATGTTCTTACAGCATGGAAACAGGCCCTTCGGCTTAAGTTGTTCATGCTGCCCCTTTGTTTTTACCACTAGGTTAGTCCTAATTGCCCACGTTTGACACATGCCCCACCTTACCCATATAAACTCTCAACTCTTTTTAAAAGACAAAATTGTACCCACCTCTACTGCTACTTCTGGCAGCTTATTCCAAAAACTCACCTCCCTCTGTGTGAAAAATGCCCCTCTGGACCCTTTTGTATCTTTCCCCTCTCACCTTAAACCTTTGCCCTCTAGTTTTTGACTCCCCTGCCTTTGGGAAAATATAATGACTATCTAGCTGGTCTATGCCCCTCATTATTTTATAGACCACTATGAGATCAATATAATCATAAGTGATTATGGAAGGCAAGGTTGATCATAAACTTGGCAAAAACAGACTTTTGTGAAGGCGGAAGTGACAATTTCAAGGCACAACATCAGATACGGGCGGATGACACTGAGAAATGTGAAGGTGAAGGCCATCAAGGAATTTCCAAGACCATCATCGAAGAAAGAAGTGGAAGAAGGCATTTTTGGGATTTAATGAATTCGACAGAAAAATCATGCCAACTTTAGCAGGTTTTTGACACCGTTGATGGACTTGTCAAAAAGGAACATGAAATTTTGGTGGCCAGAGCCATGGGGGGAGGCTGTTGAAAATTTGAAAGCAGTGTTAACCACCGAATCTGCTTTTGCTACAGCGAACTTTTTGAAAACCTTTAAAGCTGCCATCGCCTCCAGTGGTGTAGGTGTTGGAGCTGTGTTGTTGCAGGAGGATGAATGTGAAATTGAATGGACGATCAGTTGATTTTCAAAAAAAATCCTGACCACCGGCAGTCAAAATATTCCACAATTGGAAAGGAATTATTGATTTTAGTAATGTACTTCCAACTATTTATTATTAACCTTACAAACAATGCACCAGGTTCAATCCCAATCCTTTGACAATTCTGTAAAAATTCAAGGACAAAAATACCAGCCTTATGGTGCCTTATGTTACAAGCTTTTAATTCATAGGTTGTACATGTTGTGGGTCATGAAAATGTTATTGTGAATGCTTTGCCATGAGTTTAAAGGAGGGGAAGAAATGAAGACATCTTTTCATGATGATGGTTCATTTTTTTTCTTAAGGTTACGAAGCGAGTTTTTGTAAAATTATTTTAAAAACATGCTAAAAGTTGTAAAATTGGCTGTGTAAAAGATGGTTTTGATTCTTCTGCCCTTAGTGTTAAAAAATAGACTGTTAATGGTTTAGTTAACCTGTTTACTGTTAGTTAGTTAAATAAAGAGTTACTTTTTTTAGAGAGAGAGCCTCAGATAGTTATTTTGGTTTGATCACTAAAAGCTGTTAAGGTGCAGATAATCCCCCTTCCCTTACACTTTTTTAGCAGATTATGAAGAGGCGTACTTCTCCTTGAGAGGTTGAGTGTTTGTTCTAAATAAGGAGATCAATCTGCCCTTCGTAACACTATACAGACAAAACATACCATACATAGAGGGACCAGGACAGATTGTTGGCGATCTGCACGCCAAGAAACTTGAAGCCCTCAACAATTCCCACTTCATCCCGATTGTTGTAAACAGGGACATGTCCTCCACTATGCATGCTGAATCTGTGAGTACCTCCTTCATTTCACTGACATTGAAGGAGAGATTATTGTCAACACACCAATTCATTGGGTTCTCTATCAGAGGCGTGGGCGAAATGGAACAGGGAGAGCGGGTGAATCAGGGAAACTGGGGTGACAGGAAGAATGCACAGATGATTGGTTTATCACAGGCAGGGGAGTAATGTGAGGTATTTCCTACTCTATTGCTGTTAATCTTTTGAGAAGAAAGAAAATGGGGTTCTGATTGAAACATTGAACTTCCTGAGGGACATGGACAGGGTGGGCGAGGAGAGGATGTTTCTTCTTCTGGGAGAATCAAGAACCCGGGGTCACTGTTTAAGAATAAGTTGTCACACATTTAACAAACAGATAAAGAGAACATTTGTTTCTATTGGAGGGTGGTGATTCTCTGGAGCTCTCTTCCTCAAAAGGTGGTTTCATGGAGCTCCAAATGCCCACATTTGGCCCAGTTCCCTCCATACCCATCTTACCGATGTAACTGTCTAAACGTGTTTCAAAAGACAAAGTGTATCCACCCCTACTACTGCCTCTGGCAGCTCGTTTCAGTCACTCATCACCCTCGGAATTAAACAATTACTTCTCTGGACCCATTTGCATCTCTCCCCCTCACCTTAACTCGATGTCCTCTTGTGTCAGATCACCCATAAGCCTCCTATGCTCCAGGGAAAAAAAGCCCCAGTCTATCCAGCCTCTTTTTATAACTCCTAATAAATGCGTTATGCACTCTTGTATTTAATGCTACCCTTTCTGAGTATAGAAACACAGAGGGACCTAGGTGTGCAAGCCACAAATACCTGAAGGTGGCAGCACAGGTGGAGAAGGTGGTGAAGAAGGCATATGGCATGCTTGCCTTTATAGGACGGGGTGTAGAGTATAAAAGCTGGAGTCTGATGTTGCAGCTGTATAGAACGCTGGTTAGGCCACATTTGGAGGACTGCATCCAATTCTGGTCGCCGCACTACCAGAAGGACAGGGAGACTTTAGAGACAGTGCAGAGAAGGTTTACCAGGATGTTGCCTGGTATGGAGGGTCTTAACTATGAGGAGAGACTGGGTAGGCTGGGGTTGTTCTCCCTGGAAAGACACAGAATGAGGGGAGACCTAATAGAGGTGTACAAAATTATGAAGGGTATAGATAGGGTGAACAGTGGGAAGCTTTTTCCCAGGTCGGAGGTGACGATCACGAGGGGGTCACAGGCTGAAGGTGAGAGGGGCGAGGTATAACTCCGATATCACAGGGACGTTTTTTACGCAGAGGGTGGTGGGGGCCTGGAATGCGGTGCCAGTAGGGTGGTGGAGGCAGACACGCTGGCATCATTGAAGAATTAGCTGGATAGTCACGTGAGCAGCCTGGGAATGGAAGGATACAAACGAATGGTCTAGTTGGACCAATGAGCGGCACAGGCTTGGAGGGCCGAAGGGCCTGTTTCCTGTGCTGTACTGTTCTTTGTTCTTTGTTCTTCTTTCTATAATATGGTGACCAGAACTGTACAAAGTATTCCAAGTCTGGCCTTACCGATATCTTGTGCAAGTTCAACAGGACGTCCCAATTCCTGTATTCAATGTTCTGACCAAAGAAACCAAGCATGCCGAATATCTTCTTCACCATTCTGTCCAACTGTGACTCCACTTTCAAGAAGCTATGAACCGTACACCTAGATCTAGTTGCTCTATAACTATCCCCAATGCCCGACCATTAACCGTCCCGATTCCATCTTACATTGATCCAAATTAAACTCCATCTGAAGTTCATTGGCCTCCTGGGCCAATTTATCACGATCCCATTGCAATTCTAGGTAACCATCTTCACCGTGCACTGTGCCACCATTCTTGATCTCACCTGCAAACTTCCTAACCATGCCTCTTAAAATCTCATCCAAATTATTCATACAAGTAACGGTGGTCCCAGCGCTAATCCCTGAGGCACATCGCTCGTCACAGGCCATCAGTTTGAAAAGCCACTTCTACAACAAAGAACAAAGAAAATTATAGCACAGGAGCAGGCCCTTCAGCCCTCCAAGCCTGCACCGACCATGCTACCTGACTTAACTAAAACCCCCACCCTTCCAGGAACCATATCCCTCTATTCCCATTCCATTCATGTATTTGTCAAGATGCCCCTTAAAAGTCTCTATTGTATCTGCTTCCACGACCTCTCCCAGCAGAGAGTGACAGGCACCCACCACCTTCCGTGTAAAAAATCAGCCTTGTACATCTTCTTTAAACCTTGCCCCTCGCACCTTAAACATGTGGCCCCTAGTAATTGACTCTTCTACCCTGGGCAAAGGCTTCTGACTATCCATTCAGTCCATGCCTCTCAATCTTGCAGACTTCTTTCAGGTCACCCCTCAACTTCCATCGCTCCAGTGAGAACAAACAAGTTTCTCCAACCTCTCCTCATAGCTGATGCCCTCAATACCAGGCAGCATCCGGGTAAATCTTTTCTGTACCCTCTCCAAAGCCTCCACATCCTTCTGATAGTGTGGCAACCAGCATTGAACACTATATTCCAAGTGCGGCCTTACTGAGGTTCGATAAAGCTGCAACGTGACTTGCCAATTTTTAAACTCAATACCCCGGCTGATGAAAGCAAGCATGCCGAATGCCTTCTTGACTAGCTTCTCCACCTCCAGTGACCTGTGTATCCAAGTCCCTTTGCCTATCAATACTCTTAAGGGTTCTGCCATTTACTGTATAGAACTGTATACAACCACTCTCTCTTTTCTGTCATCAAGACAATTTTGCATCCAACTGGCTACCTCACCCTTGATTCCATGAGGTTTAACCTTATTCAATGACCTACCTTTTGGTATCTTGTCAAAGGCGTTGCAAAGATCCAATGTCAACTGCAGTATCCTCATCAATTTTCTTGGTTACACCTTCAAAATGGTGGGAACAGAGTCTCTGAATATTTTGAAGGATGGGGTTGAAAGATTCCCAGGGGTTTGCAGGAATGTGGTGTTGACGTTACAATCAGATCAGTCAAGAATCTTTTCAATAGCAGAGAGGCACAAGGTGCTAAATGGCCAATCCCTGCTTGTAATATGAATGTGTGTACACAGTACAAGAGATCTTCAAGTTTCTAGGTGTCCAGATCACCAACAGCATTTCCTGGTCCCTCCACACCTACACTCTTGTTCAGAAAGCTCAAAAATTCCATGCTTTCTCAGGAAGTTAATGAAATTGGGCACGTACCACTCTCACCTACTTTTGCAGCATAGAAAGCATCCTTTCTGATGGTATCACAGCTCGGCATGGCCCTAAATACAAGTAAATACAAAATTGATGAATGTAGCCTAGTCCATCACACAAACTAGCCTTCCGTCTATTGACTCTAGTGCACTTCATGCTGCCTCAGAAAAGCAGCCAGCGTAATCAAGGATCTCATGCACCCCGGACATACACTCTTGCACTTTTTTTCCATCAAGGAAATAAAACAAAATTCTGGGGTCACATACCAATCGACTCAAGAGCCTACCATGTATTAAGGTGATCTTTGTCCAAACACTACATTCTGCACTCCCTTTATAAAAGCAATTTACAGTGATGCTGGAATCTGAAACCAATCAGCTTTGACAAAGGATCATCTGAACTCAAAACGTCAGCACTTTTCTCTCCGTACAGACACTTCTCGATTCTGCATTCCACACTTTACTTATCCGTGAACGATAAGCTGTGTCTGTCTGGTGCAAGAAACAATACCTTTCACCGTATACTAATACATGTGACAGCAATCGATCTATTCAAAAGAAAGTTGTGGTAAACATCAGTAAAAGTCTACTTTGATCCCACATGGAATACTGTGTCCAATACTGAGCTGCACACTTTGAGAAGGATGGAGAGACTTTCGGGAGGGTACAAAAGAGTTTTCCTAGAATTGTTCAAGGAGAACGGATTATACAGTGACCTGGTTAGACTAGAGAATCTGGTTTCGTTCTCCATAGAGCAGAGAAGGATATAAAGGAGGTTTGATGTAGGTCTCAGACATTTTAAAGGGTTTAAATAAATTAAATAGTGACATGGGGGTGGGGGGGTGGATTTTCCCGTCCCGTCCATCACGGGAATCGTAAATGGACTGGACACAGACCATGCAGAGGTCCGTTGATCTCAGTTGGGATTTTCCAGTCTTGGGGTAAGCCAGAAATACCCACCCAGAATATTTCCACTATCAGACGGGTAGATAACCATTAGAGACGGATTGGTTAAGAAAAGCCTTCAATTCTGGTCGCCACTTTACAGGAAGGATGTGGGGGCTTTCGAGAGGTACAGGAGAGGTTTACCAGGATGCTGTGTGGATTAGAGGGTCTGAGCTATAAGGAGAGGCTGGACAAACTAGGGTTGATTTCTCTGGTGTGGTGGAGGCTGAGGGGAGGCCTGATAGAAGTCTATCAACTGATGAGAGGCATAGATAGGGTTGACAGTTAGAATTGTTTTCCCAGGGTTGAACTGTCTATGCAGAACCCCTACAGTGCAGAAAGAGGCTCGTCAGCCAATCAAGTCTGCACCGAGTACAGTGGAGGGTGTAATCAGTGTGGACCAGCCTCAGGTACAGGAATGGACTAAATCGACAGGGAGCAGAGATTAAGTGTGAAACTGAATTCAATGGACTCAATGCTCCCAAAACTGAAATAAGAAGGAGAGTAATAGATGACAAATAGAATAAGTGGACGCAGAAACTTACCAGGGACACCAACAATAGCCAGGATTGGATAGTAAACCCCTTGAATTACCCAGAGAACAAATTGGATGCGAACTGTTAATGGTAACCAAACAATCCAATCTTCAGAAAGAAGGAACAGGCCCTCAGCAAAATTCCTGTCCAGTGTTGGAACATTCCAATCTGTTGTCCCCAAACTCTGATCCGTTATTGGAACTTTACAGTCTATTGTTCCCAGATTCTGATACATTATTGGAACATCCCGGTCTATTGTTCTCAGATTCTGATCCATTATTGGAACATTGCAGTTTATTGTTCCCAGATTCTCATCCATTGTTGGAACTTGCCAATCCATTGCTCCCAGATTCTGATCTCTCCTCTCCCTCCGCCTGCCTCTCCACAGCCGCTGATCTCTGTTCGTGTCGGAGTTGTCGCTCTCGCTGTCTCAACGAGACAGCACATTGAACGGAATCCCTTATTAATAAAAGAGGAAAAACTCCCCAGTGACGCTGAACAGACCCACAGAGGCTCACATTAATTACAGTCACTAAACAAACAGCATCAGTTAACCCCATTCAATCCAACACCTTTAATATCACAATGGAATAGAACATGTACCCACTCTGGATAATGGTGGAGGTTCATTGAGAACAGGAACTGGTGGAGGCACTGGTCATAAACTTTTAATCTTCCCACTTCTTTCAACAATAATTTCACGGGATGTGGGTATCGGTGGCTCATCCCAGCATTTATTGTGCATCCATAGCTGCCCTTAAGAAGAGAGTGATGAGCTCCCCTTTTGAACCACCGCTGCTGTTCAGTGTAAGTGCAACCACAGCACTGTTAAGGAAGGAGTCCTGGGATTTGGAACCAGTGACAGAGAAGGAACAGCCGATATATTTCCAAGTCAGGGTGGCACGTGACTTGCCTACAGTGGTAATGTGGCCCATTTAAGGGTCATCTTCTAGAGGCCACGTGGTCAGGCCTGGCCCAATGGAGTGTCAAAGTAGAAAGCCGAGCCAATCGAATGCGAGGGCAAATATGGTGAGCCGGGTGAGGATTGGCAGTTGGAGCTAGGAAGGAGTAGTGTACAGTACAGTAGTGTAAGTTTAGTACTGTACAGTTAAGTAGTATACAGTTCAGTAGTGTACAGTTGCAGAGCCACTCTGTCTGACCATTTGATTAGTAGAGTTAGTTGTTTATTGACAATAAAGCCTTTTCGTTCTGAGTCAGCCTTGATTTATTACACTGGCGATAATGAAAAAAAAACTTTCCAGGACATTGGGAATCGTGGTACACGGTTAGAGGGGAAGAGATTGGAGCATCGAAAATAAGAAGCAACAAGGTAAAGGTGCATGTTTGCTCAGGAAATTGGAAAACTTGGGACACTAAGGGCCAATTTCGCCTGGCTAATCCACATGACCTGCACATCTTTGGAATGTGGGAGGAAACTGGAGCATCCAAAGGAAACCCATGAAGACATAAGGAGGATGTGCAGACTCCACAGACGTGCAACCAAGGCCAGAATCAAACCCAGGCCCATGGCACTGTGAGGCAGCAGCACCGACCACTGTGCCACAGTGCTGCCCACTTGTAGCGAATGCAGTAATAAGTGAAGAAAAGTGGATGGTTATTCCTCTCACAGTTTGCAGACTTAGTTTAATCTGAGGTTTATCATAGCAGATAAGCGTAGCAGAAAAGAGAAAAGAGAGGCGAATGTTAGGTCCAAACAACTGGGAACGGAGAGAGCATTGGAGGAATACAGAGAGAGTAGGAGGGAACTCAAACGGGGAGTTAGAAGGGCGAGAAGGGGGCATGAAATGGTCTTGGCAGACAGGATTAAGGAAAATCCAAAGGCATTTTACTCCTATGTTAGGAACAAAAGGGTGGTTAGAGGAAAAATTAGTCCTCATAGGGACAGAGGAGGGGAACAATGCTTAGAGTCCGAGGGAATGAGGTGGATGCTGAATGAATACTTTGTGTCAGTATTCACGAAGGAGAGGGACTTGTTGTCTGGTACTGTCTTGGAGGGAGTTGTAGACCCGTTGGAGGAAATATCAATTATGAGGGAGGACGTGTTAGGGTTTTTAGGTAGTATTAAAACTGATAAATCTCCAGGGCCTGATGGCATTTACCCTAGGCTGCTTAGGGAGACAAGAGGTGAAATTGCTGGGCCTCTGACGCAAATCTTTGTCTCTTCTTTGGACACAGGTGAGGTCCCAGAGGACTGGAGGATCGCGAACGTGGTACCACTGTTTAAAAATAGTAGGGATAACCCGGGTAATTATAGGCCAGTGAGTTTGACGTCACTGGTCGGCAAGTTGATGGCGAAGATTCTTCGGGATAGGATGTATACGCGTTTAGAGTGTTGCAATCTGATTAGGGATACGCAGCATGGCTTTGTAAAGGGGAGGTTGTGCCTTACGAAGCTGGTAGAATTTTTTGAGGAGGTGACAAAAACGGTCAAAGAAGGATGAGCCGTGGATGTTGTCTATATGTAAGGCGTTTGATAAAGTCCCTCATTGGAGGTTGGTGGGAAAGGTTAAGGCTCATGGGATACAAGGACAGGTGTCCAGATGGATTGAGAACTGGCTTGGTAACAGGAGACAGAGAGTAGTAGTGGAAGGGTCTTTTTCTCGCTGGGGGTCTGTGACTAGTGTTGTGCCGCGGGGGTCAGTACTGGGACCTTTGTTATTTGTAATACACATAAATGACTTGGAAGAGGGAGTAACTAGTGTGATCAGCAAGTTTGCAGATAACACGAAGATGGCTGGACTTGCTGATAGTGAGGAGCAGTGTCAGGCAATGCAGCAGGATA
Source organism: Carcharhinus amblyrhynchos (assembly GCF_965287045.1). Classification (NCBI taxonomy): domain Eukaryota; kingdom Metazoa; phylum Chordata; class Chondrichthyes; order Carcharhiniformes; family Carcharhinidae; genus Carcharhinus; species Carcharhinus amblyrhynchos. The sequence continues at coordinate 95,642 of NW_027649792.1, forward strand.
TAGATAGGCTGGTATATTGGGCAGAGAAATGGCAGATGGAATTTAATCCAGATAAATGTGAGGTGATGCATTTTGGACGAAATAATGTAGGGGGGAGTTATACAATAAATGGTAGGCCCATTAAGAGTATAGAAACGCAGACGGACCTAGGGGTGCAAGTACACAAGTCCTTGAAAGTGGCAGTACAGGTGGAGAAGGTGGCGGAGAAGGCTTATGGTATGCTTGCCTTTATAGGGAGGTGTACAGAGTATAAGAGCTGGCGTCTAATGTTGCAGTTGTATAGAACGTTGGTTCGACCGCATTTGGAGTACTGCGTCCAGTTCTGGTCACCTTACTACTGGAAGAATGTGGAGACCCGAGAGCGAATTCGGAGGAGGTTTACCAGGATGCTGCCTGGTATGGAAGGACTGAGCAACGAGGAGAGATTGGGCAAATTGAGGCTGTTCTCCTTCGAAAGACGGAGAATGAGGGGAGAGCTCATAGAGATGTATAAGATTATGAAGAGTATAGATAGAGTGAACAGTGGTAAGCCTTTTCCTAGGTGGGATACAAAAATTATGAGGGGCCACGGGCTTAGGGTGAGGGGGTGTGAGATGTAATTCGGATGTTAGAGGGAGGTTTTTCACACAGCGGGTGGTGGGGGCCTGGAATGCACTGCCAAGTAGGGTGGTGGAGGCAGGCACGCTAGAGTTGTTTCAGGCTCAGTTAGACAGGCACATGAGCGGACTAGAGATGGAGGGATACAGGAGACTATTCTAAATAAGGATCAAGAGCCTTGGGACGATCCTGGAAGTCAATTGATTCCTACGGACCTTCCAACATATTTCATTGGCTCACTTGCTTTATTTCTGAGCTTCTGGGGATTCCGCGAATGTCTGTATAAGTTGTACATGTTTATTAATGTCTTCTCTTTTAATCCACAGGTGATTCAGTCCGCCTTGTTGTCCAACAAGGGGCATACACGCGGTGGGTCGTACGAGGGCTGCTCTTGGATGTTTCGAGAGTTGCCTAGTGCTTCACGTCATTTGTGTACGCTTAAACTGGACCAACTGACGGGCAAGGCGACAGCTCAGTGACTATCACTGTTTGCTGTGCAGACACATGGATTTGGGCCCGTGTCTGTGAGAGTTTGCACATTCTCCCCATGCTTGCATGGGTTTTCTCCGGGTGCTCCGGTTTCCTCCCACACCCCAAAAACGTGCTCTTAGGCTGATTGGTGTTCACAAATTGTCCCTAAATTAGTCGTCCCTCAATCTGGTTATGGTTCCTTTATTGTGGAGTCCAATAGATGTAGACAAAGTACACAGGTATAAGAGGGCACTCCCAATGTTAAAATGGCGACGCGGGCTCATTGGGCCGAAGGGCCTGTTCCCTTCGCTGTGTTGTTCCTTGTTCTTTGTTAGCGTGATTTTCCTGACACCCAGGGCAGGATTTTCTGTCCATGCTCGCCCCAAGTGTGGAAAATCTCTCCTGAGGTCAATGGACCTTGGCACGCTCTGTGCCCAGCCCACTAGGATTCCTGTGGCGTGCACTGGGGGAAAATACTGTCACCATCTTTTGAAGAGCTGGGTGAGTTGGTTCAAAGTCATTACTACCCCTTCCCCCACCAACACCGCCCCCCCCGCCCCTCCCCCACCCCATCCCTCCTACCTCACGACCATCAATCATTTTGTCAAGGTACAAATTTCACTCAGCGGCACGCGAGCCAGAGGAGGCAGTTTAAGAATTTATTTATTGCCCGTCCTTAGTTGCTCCTTGAGAAGATGGTGGTGAGCTGCCATCTTCAATTGCTGCAGTCGTTGTGCTGTGGCTTGACCCACGATGCCATTCGGGAAAGAATTCTAGAAGATTGACCAAAGACAAAGAAGGAATGGCGATATGTTTCCAAATCAGGATGGTGAGAGGCTTGGAGGGGAACTTGCAGGTGGTGGTGTTCCCATGTATCTGCTACCCTTTTAGAGGGAAGTGGTTATGGTTTTGGAAGGTGATGTCTAAGGATGTTTGTTTAAATTCTCTGTGGTGGAGAACGTGGATGTTTGTGGATGGTTTGCCAATTAAATGGGATGCTTTGTCCTGGATGGCGGTAAGCTTCTTGGAGTACAATGTTAGCAAGTGTGAGGTTATCCACTTTGGCAGGAATCATAGTAGGAGGGATTACTACTAAAAGGGCGAAAAGCTGCAGCATGCTACGGTGCAGAGGGACCTGGGGGTCCTTGTGCATGAGTCGCAAAAACCCAGTCTGCAGGTGCAGCAGGTGATCAAGAAGGCGAATGGGATGCTGGCCTTTATAGCGAGGGGGATAGAATATAAAAGCAGGGAGGTCTTGCTGTGACTGTACAGGGCACTGGTGAGGCTGCAGCTGGAGTACTGTGTGCAGCTTTGGTCACCGCACTTGAGCAAGGATATTTTGGCCTTGGAAGGAGTGCAGAGGAGGTTCACTAGGCTGATACCAGAGATGAGGGGGTTGGACTATGAAGAGAGACTAAATAGACTGGGTCTGTACTCGTTGGAGTTTAGAAGGATGAAGGGGGATCTTATAGAGACGTGTAAGATAATGAAGGGGATGGATAGGGTAGAGGTAGAGAGATTCTTCCCGCTTAGAAAGGACAGCAGGACTAGAGGGCACAGCCTCAAGATAAGTGGGGCGGCAGTTTAGAACGGAGTTGAGGAGGAACTTCTTCACTCAAAGGGTGGTGAATCTCTGGGATTCTCTGCCTGTTGAAGTGGTGGGGGCTACCTCGCTAAACATATTTCAGACATGGATGGACAGGTTTTTGGTAGGCAAGGGATTTAAGGGTTATGGGGAGAAAGTGGGAAAGTGGAACTGATCCACTTCAGATCTGCCATGATCTTATTGAATGGCGGGGCAGGCTCGAGGGGCTAGATGGCCTGCTCCTATTTCTTATGGTCTTATGTTCTTATGTTCTTGAGCTGCACCCATCCATGCAAGTTACGGAGTATTCCATCACACACACAACTTGTGATTGTAAATTATGGACAGGTTTTGAGGAATCAGGAGTTAAGCTACTTGCCAAAGTATTCCCAGCATCTACTCTGCCCTTGTAGCCATTGTGTTTATAGGATGATTCCAGTTCAGTTTATGTTCAGTGGAAACTCCCAGAATATTGACGGTGGTGGATTGAGTGATGGTAACACCATTGAATGTCAAGGGGTGGTTGTTCGCGTGTTTCATATTGATGATGGTCACTGCCTGGCATTTGTGCTGGAACTTTCCAATCCATCGTGCCCAGATTCTGATCCATTGTTGGAATATTCCAATTGATTGTCTGTTGATTCTGATCCATTAATGTAACATCCCAATCCATTTATCCAAGATTCTGATTCATCATTGTAACATTCCAGCCTATTGTCCCCAAATTCTGATGTGAACACAAGAACAAAGAACTAGGAGCAGGAGTAGGCCATCTGGCTCCTCGAACCTGCTCTGACATTCAATAAGATCATGGCCAATCTTTTCATGGACTGATCTCCACTTAACCTGCATGCTTACCATCACACTCAATCCATTTGTTTTCCAAAAATGCATCTATCCTTACCGTAAAAACTTCCAATGAGATAGCCCCAACTGCTTCCCTGGGCAGGAAATCCTCCAGATTCACAACACTTTGGGTGAAGAAGTTCCTCCTCAACTCAGTCGTCAACCTGCTCCCCCTTATGCGGAGGCCATGTCCTCTAGTTCTCGTTTCACCTGCCAATGGAAACAACTTCCCTCTTCTATTGTATCTATTCCCTTCATAATCTTATACGCTTCTATTAGGCCTCCGCTCATTCTTCTGAAATCTATTGAATATAATTCCAGGCTACTCAATTCTCTCCTCATAACTCAACACTCTCAACTCTGAAATTAAACTCATGAATCTCCTCTGCACCCCCTCCAGTGCCAGAATATCTTTCTCAAGGAAGGGGATCCATTGTTGCATCGTTCCAATCAATTGTTCCCTGATTCTGATCTCTTCTCTCCCTCCCAGTTAGGTGCAAACCTCATTGCAAAAGATTACAAATCTTTATCCCAGACATCCAGACAATCCTGACTATCGGCCCTCAGTATGGTCTTTAAAGTTTCCTGCCTCTGTCCTGCGATGGTACACAGTCAAGTAAAATTGCTTTACTCCTGAACGATCAAGAACTTCCCTGAATAACCTTGAAGTAAAGTTTGATCCTTGATCTGACTCTAAATCTGAGGGTTGTCCGCATCAAGTAAAATATTTAAGTAACTTCTCTACAACCTCTGACACGCTGAGCATTCATTTGCATCTTTTCAGCTTCAGTTGACACAACACAACCCTGCCACATCAACCTTTACAAGACGTGCCGGATCATCTCACGTGAGAACACCATCCATCAGATACACAGTACATACTTTTGCAACTCGGCCAATGTTGTCTACCTGATATGCTACAGGAAAGGATGTCCTGAGGCATGATACATTGGGGAGACCATGCACAAGCTACGACAACGGATGAATGAACATCGCTCGACAATCACCAGGCAAGACTGTTCTCTTCCTGTTCGGAAACACTTCAGCAATCACGGGCATTCCGCCTCTGATCTTGGGTAAACGTTCTCTGAGGCAGCCTTCACAACACACGACAACGCAGTCACTGAGCAGAAACTGATAGCCAAGTTCTGCACACGAGGACAACCTCAATCAGGACCTTAGGTTCATTTCACATTATCTTGCCTTGTCTTGCAAAATCTCATGAACTGTCCTGGCTGGAGGCAATGTACACCTCTTTAACCTGTGCTTAGCTCCCTTTCCACTCACATTGTCTGTACATTTAAGACCTGATTACCTGTAAAGACTTGCATTCCAACTATTACCTTGTAAATTGAGTTTGTGTCTATATGTGCCCTGTTTGTGAACAGAACTCCCACTCACCTGATGAAGGGGCAGTGCGACAAATGCTTGTGGCCTGTGCTACCAAATAAACCTGTCGGACTTTAACCTGGTGTTGAGAGACTTCTTATTGTGATTACTCAGTCCAACGCCAGCATCTGCACATTATAAAAGATCTCACATCTCAAGTCGCCTTTGAACATTTCCGCTCTCACTGGTTCTTTATGCATTGTTAGGATTCTGTGATGAGGCATTTTCATAGATCATAGAACCCTACAGTGCAGAAAGAGGCCCTTCAGCCCATCGAGTCTGCACCGAACACTATCCCACCTCGGCATGCCATTCAGAGAGAAGGAAAGGACGGGGTGCAGAATTCAAAAGGATCTGTGCAGAGAGAAAAGAGCTGACATTTCAAGTCCAGATGATCCTGTGTCAAAGATTTTAGATTCCAGAATCCACAGTAATTTGTTTTTATATGAAGGTTGGGAAGTGCAGAATGTACTGTTCCAGTCATAGCTACGATGGAGAGAAAGATCAATATAATATATGGTAGGGCCATGTACCAACCAACTCAAGAACATCATGGATCCACGATCATAGAATCATAGAGTCATAGAACACTACAGTGCAGAAAGAGGCTCTTCGGCCCATCGAGCCGAACACAATTCCACCCAGGCCCTACCCCCATATCCCTACATATTATACACACTCATCCCTCTAACCTTCGCATCCCAGGACACTAAGGGACCATTTCTTAGCATGGCCAATCAACCTAACCCGCACATCTTTGGATGATGTTCTTGAGTCAGTTGGTACATAGCCCCAGACTTTTGTATCTTTTTCCCAATGGAAGCAGTTGGAAGAGAGAATGTCCGATGTAGTTGCGGTCCTTGATTATGCTGACTGTTTTTCCAAAGCAGCGGGAACTATACACAGAATCAACGTATGGGAGGTTGGATTGTGCGATGGACTGGGATGCATTCACCACCTTTTGCCGTTAATTGCATTCTTGGACAGCACAGGAGCCATACCAAGTTGTGATACAACCAGAAAGGTTGTTTTTTATTTTGAATCTGTAAAAGTTGGCAAGAGTCATAGCGATCATGATAGATTTCCTTAATCTCCTCAGGAAGTAGAGTCATTGGTGAATTTCTTAAAAACAGTGTTGGTGTGGAGAGTTCAGGACAGGTTGTTGGTGATCTGGACACCTGGAAAATTGAGGGTCTCTTGTACCGTGTACAAACATACATATTACAAGCTGGAATCGGCCATTCAGCCTCTCAAGCCTGCTGTGCTACTCAAAACGCTCAAGATCTGATTGTAAAGTCAATCCCACATTCTTACCAACACCTTATAATATTTAAACCCCCTTCTTAAAAACATTCAAACTCTGCTCCCAGAGCAGAGTAACCGACCAAGTAGATGAGGGCAGTGCAGCCGATGTTGGACTTTAGCGAGGCCTTTGAAAAGGAACCATGCGGCAAGTTGTTGCATAAGGTTAAATCTCACGGGATCCAGGGTGAGCTAGCTCATGGGATACCAATTTGGCTTGATGACAGATGACAGCGGGTGGTTGCAGTGGATTGTTTTCCAATCTGTTGGCCTGTAATGAATGGTGTGCCTCAAGGATCAATGTTGACAATTTCTTAATGATATGAATGATTAGGATGGGAAGTTAGGAGGCATGATTAGGAAGTTTGAGGATGACAACAAAATTGGTTGTATATGGATAGTGAAAGAGGCTATCTGGGATTGAAATGGGATATTGGTCTATTGGGCCAGTGCGCTGATGAATGGCAGTCCCCAGGTATCAACCCCCAAGGGATTGTCATCCCCCTGATCCCCAGTAAGATGGACGTAAGCATGAGGAGTGAACTATGAGCTGTATTATATTGTAAATGTGCTGTGGATTCTGCCCCATCTGTATGAAGTAAATGGAGAAACATGTAAAAGTGTTCATAAATGGTTTCAAATGCTGTTACTGTATGGTGGTTGGGGGTGGGAGTTGCTGTTATTTACTGGGAGAGTATTATATATGTTTGGACATTCCTTTAAGGGAATGGACCACGTGAGCTCAAGTGTGTGCTGAGCTGTTGGGATCCTCCCAGAATGGCCAATATTTGGAGTGTTGTGTGAACAGTTGGAATAAAGTGTTGTGTTCCCTGACACCTGACTGTGGAGTCGATATTATGTCATTTTTTTTCATTTGCTAATTTTCTTCTTCAAGAAAATTTCTCTTGAAACCTCACAGATAATATTCCACCGTGAAAAATCTAAATCAGTTTTGAATGTGTAATGATGGGAAAGGATTTTTCATGAATTTGTGGGAATTGGGCCTCACTGCTGACCAGCACTTACCTCCATCCCTATTCACCAGTTGAGAGTCAACCTCATTGCTGTGGCATTTATCTGCCCCAGCGCCTGTGACCCAGGTTCGATTCCCATCTTGGGTCACTGTCTGCGTGGAGTCTGCAAATTCTCCTCGTGACTGCATAGATTTCCTCCAGGTACTCCAGTTTCCTCCCACAGGCATGCTGGGTTAGGTGCATTCTCTATGCTAAATTCTCTCTCAGTGTACCCAAACAGGCGCGGGGGATTTTCATACTAACTTCATTGCAGTGTTAATGTCAGCCAAATGTACCACTAATAAATTAACTTCAACATTATTTTTTCCCAATGATTGTATTTGTGTTCCATGATAGCCAAGATCATGAAAACATTTCGAATTGGCCACATTTCCAGCCACCATGAGGTCAATAACACCCAATTCCATACACCGATGCATCTCAGTAGTTCTCTCTGTCTCCCACTCTATGTCTGTCTCAGTCTCTTTCTGTCTTTCTGCCTGTTCCTCTGACTCCCTTGATCTCCCCTTTTGCCCCCTCTCTCTCTCTCCTACCCCCGCTCAGTCTCAAGCTCCTTCTCCCACTCTGTCTCCATTTCCCTCTCCCTCTCTCTGTCACACTTTATTTCTTTATCTGAATGCCTCTATCCCTTTCTCTGCCCCATTCTATCTTTTGCTCTTGCTGTGACCACTGTGCTCGTTCTATCTCAATTTCTGCCATTCACACCCGCTCTGTATCTCTGCTTCTCTCTGCTTCTGACTCTATCTCTCTGTCTCCTTTTCCATTGTATTCTTCCTCTGCCTTTCCTTCAACAAAAAAAGGGTGACAGGGACACGTTGGGCCAAAGAGCCTGTCTCCATGATATAAGCCTCAATGATGTTGAGATGCCGGTGTTGGACCGGGGTCAGCACAATAAGAAGTCTCACAAAACCAGGTTAAAATACAACAGATCCATTTGGAATCACAAGTTTTCTGAGCACTGCCCCTTCATCAGGTGAGTGGATGGGTCGGTTTCACCAATGTGCCCTTGATAGCCAAAGACCCAAAAACAAGATAATGGTTAGAATGCAACACTTTTTAGCTAATCAAGCATATACAGTATCAACAATGCGAGTGAAGAGAGGGATAGCCACAGGATAAAGAGGTGTGAATTGTCACAAACCAGGACAGTAAGGATTTTGCAAGCCCAGGCCCAATCATGGGAGTTACATGCAATGTGACATGAACTTAAGACCCTGGTTGAGGCTGTCTTCATGCTCGTGGAATTTTGCTATCAGTTTCTGCTCAGAAATTCTGCATTGTCGCATGTCTTGAAGTTCACCTTGGAAAATGCTTATCCAAAGATCGGAGGCTGATGACCTTGACTGCCAAAAAGTTCCCCGACAAGAAGGGAACATCCTTACTTGGCGATTGTCGTAGGTGTTCTTTCATCAGGGTGCAATGAACTGAAGAATTCTAGTAAGGGGAGATTTCAGCACATTTTTCAGCTGCTGTCTGAAGTGAGTCTGTGTAATGGCATAGATGACAGTGTTTGTACAGCAACTCAGGAGCTGCAGCATGAAGCCCATTTCCATAACATTATAATCTAACCATACCAATACAAAGCCCATATAATACATCCGAATCCATATTGAATAAAGCATTACTATTGACCACAAGAGGATGAAATTGGCTGAGATAACAAACAATAAAATGATGGATTTCCTTCGACTCTCCATCTCTGGGTCTCTGGCCTTTTCCCCATTGTTGTGAGCCCAGAGTCTCCTGCGGGCTCTGCTGCTCACCAAAATATGTCTAATGGTAAGAACGTTAAGCAGCAGGATTGCGACAAATGGGACACACGGGTTTAGGACATGGTGGAGGAACTCGATTGCCCCCCAGATTAGAGATTTCACGACACTCCATGAGGATTTACAAAACCAAGGGTCGTTCACCCCCTGATATCTATTCAATAACATAAAATACCAGAAAATGTTCTTTAAACAGCTCAGCACTGTCACCGTTCCCAGAACTACAGCTGCTGTTTTCTCACTACAATATTTACTTTTCAGCTTGGGGCAGCAAATGGCCACAAATCGATCAAAGGTGAAAGTGACGGTGAACCAGACAGAACAGTCAGTGGCTGCGTAAAGCAGGACGGCGTGGATGTTACACACGGGGAGTGACAGCAGGAAATCAAACTGTTCCGGATAAACAATGGGAATGTGTCTCAATATCAGGTCGAGGATAACGACAGCAGATCCCCCACTGACATGGCCACCAGGTAATGAGTGACACATTTGGATAGACCACAGTTTCTGCTCATCAGGGTCACAATTGTGATTATGTTCACTGTCAGGAAGGGAAATAAAGAATAAAATTAGACATGATTCAGGGGAAGAAGTTACCATTTAGACTGAGGTTGGGTTAAAATTAAAAAAAATGTACACATGCACAGAATCATTTAAATCTTTTTTTAATCCAGTGCATCTTTTGGAATGTGAGAGGGAAAAAGGAGAATCTGGCAAAACCCCACACAGACATGGGGAGAAGGTCCAAACTCTGCACAGATAGTGGCCCAATCTGGAACTGAACCCAGGTTCCTGACACTGTGAGTCAGCAGTGCTTAACCACTGTCCCACCATGGTGGTCACACAATGGGATACATTTGGGAGAACTTTCCGGGGAGTCCTCAACATTGACGCTCCCTCAGCTGCAGGTAAATAGATATAGAACATAGAACACTAGAGCACAAACAGGCCCTTCAGCCCACTAGTTGTGCCAATCACTTGTATACCTACTAAGCCATAGACCTATCTATAACCCCCAATCCCATTAGATCCCATATCCTCATCCAGAAGTCTTTTAAAAGGCCCCAGTGAGTTCGCCTCTACCACCACCGACGGCAGCCGATTCCACTCACTCACCACCCTCTGAGTGAAAAACTTACCCCTAACATCTCCTCTGTACTTCCTTCCCTGCACCTTAAATCTGTGTCCTCTTGTAGCGACCATTTCAGCCCTGGGAAATAGCCTCCGAGAATCCACCCTATCATATCATACGGGGGATTTGGAGATAAGGAGAATGAGGAGATTAACATGACAGAAAATCTGGAGTGGAGTCCGATAGATGGCAATGTGTCATCTCTCAGACAGCTTAACCCCTACAGCAGAGCTGGTACCAAACAGTGCTGGTTTCACCCTTTCCTCTGGGCAATACTAATAATTGACAGAGAGAGATCCAGATACCTCAACAGGTCAGAATCTCATTGATACACAGAGCTGTACCCAGAAGAGGAGACTACAGCATTGTGGCCACCATTCGCCTAACACTGGGAGAAACTTTAATCTCACACTAGGATGGCACATAACGCAACTACAAGGGATTGCTTTCAAACCTCCAGGGTTCAGTGAACAGCACCCAGTGCATTTGCTGCTGTCCCACCTTGGTCTACTGCAGCAGTGAAGCTCAGTGAGTGCTCTCTCGGCAGGAAAGTTTCTCATCTATGTACCAGGTAAGAAAATACTCAAATAAAGGGCAGACATGGTAGCACAGTGGTTAGCACTGCTGCTTCACAGCTCCAGGGTCTTGGGTTCGATTCCCGGCTTGGGTCACTGTCTATGTGGAGTTTGCACATTCTCCTCATATCAGCATGGATTTCCTCCGGGTGCTCCGGTTTCCTCCCACAGTCCAAAGATGTGTGGGTTAGGTTGATTGGCCATGCTAAATTGTCCCTTAGTGTCCTGGGATGCTTAGGTTAGAGGGATTAGCAGGTAAAATGTGTGGGGATGTGCGGTTGGCGTCTGGGTGGGATTGTGGTCGGTGCAGACTCGATGGGCCGAAGGGCCTCTTTCTGCACTGTAGGATTCTATGATTCTGTGATAAAGGCCAGTACCAAAGAAAAGTCAAGTGACCTGTCCTAATGACTATCGTCTGGTGACACTGATATCCAATACTATGAAATGCATCAAAAGGATAGTTATGCCTTGAATCAATTCTGGCCTCCCAGATTGCCTGGAACTGCTCCAGTTCGTCCACCTCCACAACAGATCCACAGTCACCATCTCCCTGGCCCTGCAGTCAACCCTAGAACACAGACTCATGTTATGGATTACAGCTCGGGAGAGCAGCCAGCTTAATTAAGGACATAAACTCTTCCACATTGCTCTGGCAGAAAAAAAGATAAAAAAACATAAAACAACGGACTCATCGAATCATAGAAATGCTACAGTGCAGAAGGAGGCCATTCAGCCCATCGAGTCTGCACCGACAACAATCCAAGCCAGGTTCTATCCCCGAAGTCCCACACATGTACCCTGCTAATACCTCTAACATACATACCCTGGGACCCTATTGGGCTATTTAACATGGCCAATCAACCTAACCTGCACATAGTTGGACTGCGCGTGGAAACCGGAGCATCCCACGCAGACACAGAAAATGTGCAAATTCCATACAGGCAGTGATCCAAGCTGGGAATTAAACTCAGGTCCCTATGAGACAACAATGCTCACCATTGTGTCATTATGCTGCCGACTCAAGAACAGTTTCTTCTCTGTTGCCATCAGATATTTGAAAGGACTTACATCGCATTAAGATCATCTATTTCTATACACGAGCTATGACTGCAACATGGTATTTTGCACTCTCTCCTTCTCTATGCACACTATTCTTTTTTTTGTATGGCACTCATGTAATACTTTTCACTGTATGCTGTCTGTGTGGAGTTTGCACATTCTCCTCATGTCAGCATGGGTTTCCTCCGGGTGCTCCGGTTTCCTCCCACAGTCCAAACATGTGCGGGTTAGGTTGATTGGCCGTGCTAAAATTGTCCCTTAGTGTCCTGGGATGCTTAGGTTAGAGGGATTAGCGGGTAAAATGTGTGGGGATGTGGGGGTGTATGTGAAAGAAATAAATCAAATCAAATCAAATCAGTCTTCCACATCTCAAGCTGGAACATCAGCACAATGTGCCCTGGCTTTACCAATTAATTTATGCAGGTTGGCGATATGCACAGGATTGCTGTGATCGAGAATGAATTTACACGCTTAATGTGGATTTTGGGGAGCCGTGAGAAACTGGACTCGCTCAATGTGGATCCTCTCCAGAGAAACACAATACGTCCTTGTAATAGGAGAAATCTCAACAGGCAACATAAGAACACGAGAACTAAGAGCAGGAGTAGGCCATTGACTCCTCAAGCCTGCTCCGCCATTCAATAAGATCATGGCTGACCTCTTTGTGGACTCCGCTCACCATAACCTTAATCCCCTTACTGTTCAAAAATTTATCTATCCTTGTCTTTAAAACATTCAATGAGGTAGCCTCAACTGCTTCACTGGGCAGTAAGTTCCACAGATTCTTTGTGTGAAGACATTCCTCCTCAACTCAATCCTAAATCTGCTCCCCTTATTTTGAGGCCATTCTCCTGAGTTCTGGTTTCACCTGTCAGTGGAAACAACTTCCCTGCTTCTATCTTATCTATCCCCTTCATAATCTTACATGTTTCTATAATCTCTCCTCTTTCTTCTGAATTCCAATAATATTTCTCCAGTCGACTCAGATTCTCCCCATATGCCAACCCCCTCAACTTCGGAATCAACCTAGTGAACCTCCTCCTTCAGTGCCAGCATATCCTTTCTCAAGAAAGGAGATCAAAACTGTATATAATATTCCAGGCGTGACCCCACCAGCACCTTATACAGCTGCAACATAACCTCACTGTTTTTAAACTCCATATGTGAGAATGGAGTGGGTTTCAATGTTAAAAAGAATTCACTAGTGATGATGGAATCCCAGATATTGAACCGGCTCCCTGATGCTGTGAGGTAGCAATGCTAACCATTGTGCCATGCTACCATTCATACAAGGTGCCCTGAAGATATCCAGGATCACGCCCAGGACACCAGCATCACCATATCCGTGGTTGGGAAATGATTGGAAAAAAATCTGAGGGACAGAATTAATTTCCACTTCGAGATATAAGGATTGACGAACAATAGTCAGCATGGCTTTGTCAGGGGGAGATCATGTCTAACAATTTGCTTGAATGTATTGAGGAGATGACTGAATGAGTAGATGAGAGAAGTGTGATCGATGGACATGGACTTCAGAAAAGCTTTTGAAAAATTCCGCATGGGGGAATGAGCAAGAAAGTGATAGCCAATGGCATCCAGGGCAATTTGGTAAATTACATTCAAAATTGGCTGAGGGTGATGGTCGAAGGTTGCTTTTGTGACTGCAAGTCTGTGCCCAGTGGGGTTCCATAGGGATCGATGCTGGGTCCTTTGCTGTTTGTAGTGCATATTGATGATCTAGACATGAATGTGTGAAGTATGATCAGTAAGTTCACAGATGGTACAAAAATTGGTGGTGTGGTAAATATTAAGGAGGAAAGCCTCAGATTGCAGGAATTATAGAATCCTACAGTGCAGAAGGAGGCCATTTGGCCCATCAAGTCAACACCAACCACAATCCCACCGAGGCCCTATTCACAAACCCCCATGCATTTAAACTAGCGAGTCTCCCTGATACTAAGGGCTATTTATCCTGGCCAATCCAATTAACCCACACATCCTTTGAATGTGGGAGGAAACTGGAGACTTGGAGGAAACCCACACAGACACGGGGTGGGAGGGGGGGGGGGGGGGGGGGGGGCGGAGGAATGTGCAAACTCCACACAGACAGTGACACAAGCCAGGAATCGAACACGAAGCCCTGGCATTGTGGAGCAGCAGCGCCTACCACTGTGCCAAGGAAAAGGACAGGCTGGTCAGATGGGCAAATGGAATTTAAACCTGAAAAATGTGAGATGATGTTTTTGGGAGGATTAACAAGGCAAGGAATTGGACAATGAACGGTAGAGTGTGAGGAAGTGCGGAGAACCAGAATGAATGTGGGGTGCACATACCTGAATCCCTGAAGGCAGCAAGACAGATAGATGAGTTAGTTAAGATGACATGTAGCAAACTTGTCTTCAGCAGCCACAGTATGGAATATAAGAGCTGGGAGGTTATGATGAAAGTGTATAAAATGCTGGTTAGACCAGAGCAAGAGCATTGACTGCTGCTCTGGTCATCACACTACAGGAAGGATGTAATTTCACTGGAGACGGTGGAGAGGACATTCACCAGGTTGCTGCCTGGGCTGGAGAGTTTCAGCTATGCAGAGAGGCTGG